>NW_017306379.1:1595936-1664194 GCF_000935625.1 Nanorana parkeri
ATATATATATATATATAAAGTCACACACTCTGATATTTCATTGGACTGCCTTCAGCTTTTGATTATAGCATACATTCACCATGGTATTGTTACAATAAGCTTATTCAATGTTACAATATTTATTTCCATCCAGAGTTGCATTACTTTTACACCAAGATCTTGTAATGATGGTGGGAGAGTTGGGCCACTGTGTAAAGTCTTCTCCAGCACATCCCAAAGATTCTCAATGGGGTTAAGGTCTGTACTCTGTGGTGGCCAATCCACCAATGATGTCTTATGCTCCCTGAACCACTTATGAATCATGACATTGTCATCTTGGTAGCCACCCTCCAGAAGGAAGGACAGCGTCAGCACCAATTCAGAGATGATTTGAGGATCTACAGCTGAGTGATACACAAACAAGGTCCAGTATTGTTAATAGTTAAGGTACTTTAATGTATTTTTAAGATTCAACTCCTGAGTTTACTGTCACTTTAAGCAACAATCCCAGAAAAAGAGAAACACCATAGCCAAATCCTGTTGTCACCCTACCCAAGGGTAGAGATTCCCTATGATACAAAAAAAGTCCTGCCCTCATTGTGGAAAATGAACTCCCCAAAAGGGGAACCCCATTAACCCTACTTGCATGTATTGAGCATATGTTCCACTCAATGTATGCACTTCATTAGCACTGGGCTTCTGAGGGTATGGAACACAGTCTCTGTAAAGTTGCTTCCCTGGAAAACCTCATTAAGGTCCTCTTCTTGGCTGGAAGGACAACAGTTATACAGTTCACCGATTTATAATGTATGATGTCATAGACAATTAACAGTAATCTGCTCTCTTCTGTTTACCCCCTAGCAACACTGTACAGGTTCTTTGTCTATAGTCAACACATACATGCAGCCTGAAAGCAGCGGACAAATAGGCAGGCAGAGGGGGGTAGTGTGTTGAATGCTTCACTTACACAACGCTGCTAGTAGCAACACAGCTTAGCCTTCCTAACACAATAGTGCATATTTTGGGGGCATTCCAACTAACACAATATATTTCTCTCTAATAATGTCAAAATCAAGGTGCTTCTTGGGCCAAAACAGCACACTTGTTATTCTCTATTAAAACAAAAATTGCAAATGCAAAACAAAGCACCCCCAACAACAGGAACAGGAATGCCCATTGCTCAGATTCATTGCAAGAGCTTCTTCACAGCCTTATTTTTTCACATCAACACTGATAATGACGTCTTGGCATAGTTGGTTACTACATAGCATGCCCATATCTTACCTCACCCAGGGAGAAGAAGCACCTGTGGTAGAGTCAATATAGCTGCCAGCTTGCTTAAAATAAACCTTTATTTTAGATGTACATGCTGGCACTTAAATTAATTAACAGGCAATAATGGATGCCTGCATGCAGCAACAGTCTTCTCCTAGTGACGGTTAGGAGCTTTAAAATACAAGGTGCTATTTTTGGGGAATCTCATACAGACCTCAAAAGGTTGACCTCTGGCTGCCCACGTCTGCAATTTTACTGGCTGTAATATTTAGTGGGTGGCTTCACTGACCAATTTACGAAGTGTATGAGTTGCCGGACCAGAGTGACCTTCTGATGAGTGCCCACAATTTCAGGAATTTCCAGCAAAACTACACGTACATTCGTTCTGTGCACATTAAAAAGCTGCTGTGAATTTGGGACAAAAGTAATGTTCTTAATGTAATTTCTGTTCTTCAAAAGACAATAATATTCATAAAGTACAGAGGGAATAGGGAAAGTATGGACATTAGAAGGAGATGAGGATCATAGGAAATAAATACATGTTAGTAACGAGATACAATGTTATATTTTTAGAGACCACTGGAGGGAATGAGCATAAAAAAGTAACCATTGATACTACAAGGATAGTAATGGTTACATTTATATGCTCATTGCCTCCAAAAATGTTACAATTCTAGAGACCACTGGAGGGAAAGTATATGTATATGTATATATAAAATTCATGACACTTGAAAAATATTTACCCTACATTGGGTCTATAGGTTCTAGCCAGAGTACTATATCTAATTTGTACATAGATCATCCATGGCAAGTAACCATACAGGGTCTTTAAAAGTGGATGCGTCCAGGACTAAATAGCCTAAGCAATGCAATATAACCAAGAATATGGAGACCATACAGCAGATATTCTATAGATACAGCATTCAAATCTTATGAATTGCGGCTCTAAAATGGACTTTCAATATGATCTTTTCTCTCTTTATTCCTCTTTCTTATACAATGGTTTTTCTCCCTTCTGATTTTTGCATAAAGGCTCAGAAAATAAAAAGGATAGCCAAGAACCAGGCTGTATAGCATGACTTCTATAAATAAATGTTCCAAGCCTCTTGAAATATTATCTATATATAGGATGAAAAGACAACACAAAAATGATAGCCTGAATATAATCTAATTCTTGAGCTTTCGTGTGTCATAGTTTTCAATGGTTTCATGTACATATTTTGCATTCTATCAAGGACGACGCCAGTGTTTCGCCATCATACGCTGATCTAATTAGGAGGGGGGAAAAACAACAGACAGGACACTATAATGCCAGAATGTGTTTTGTGTCATTGCGCCTTCCAGAAATACAATAGACAAGATAATCCAGAGTTTCATGGAAAATCAATTACTCTTCAGCTGTACATTCCCAGCCACTGGAGCTGATACATTTTTATTTCTCACATAATATCCACTTTTAGTTACCTAGGAAACCGGAATGTGAAGCATAGGGAGCAGCAGTACAGTTTGAAGAGATTGACCACCTTGTCCCTGAAAAGTGTCTATTTGTAGTTAGGCCACATACACACAGGCGTTAAAATTGGCTGCTTGGTATGTGCTTCATGGAATATTTCTTTATTTTGCTGGTTTACATTGGATGGCTCCATTGTAAACTACAGTGAGCCACAGAGAACATTGAGCCATTAACATTAGACCTTGATGCATAAAGGACCTTGCAATCTAATGCCCTTATGATCTGCTACATGTGGACACTGAAGGCAAGGTTGATTTCAGGTGGAAGCCACTTGAAACAAACCTTTGCCCATTCAGGCCAAATCAGCTTTGTCTATAGACCTATGAGAGCTATGATTCCAACAAGCCAATAGCTTGCACAAGATTTTGGTTTTAGTCTCAACAGCTGAATGAAACAGTTGGTCAATAAATGGAACGTAAGCATATGTATCTGTGGAGGTTTTTAAGCCCCATCTCCAGGCAAATGTAACTCCCATCCCATCATTCCCTACAACTACTCCTTCCATCTTTCATACTTTTTCACAAAAACACTCTTTACCCCCATTTTCTCTGCACCTAAGTCCACCCTTAGGTGACTCTCCACAGTGCTTCTTCCACAGGTGGAGGTTAGAGATTCAGGCCTGGATTCCAGGCCCACTGCCAACAAGTCTTGTTACAGCCGTTCATCCTGATGTCATCACACCATTGCCGTTTTCTAGAGTCTGAGATGATTGCACCTCTAGACAGCCAACGGGAAGTAGACATGTGCAGCGGCTAAAAATTAGTTTAGTTTCAAATTTCGTTTATATTATTTTTGGAATTCGGATCCTATATGTGTTTCTTTTTGGAATTCGTGTCGGATTCGGAATTCAGATTCGGTTTCGGAATTCGGATTCGGAATTCGGACGAATTCCCGAAAATTCAACTTGAGGTGGGGTAGCAGAATTAGCACATTTGTCATTTCTGGTTGCTGTGCTCTAGTCTTTACTATTAAAAGGGACATTAAAATCCTTTTCTTAATTTGTTTTTATCCGTTTAAATGTTAACAGTGCACGCACAGGATTTGGACGAAATTCGTTCCAAATCTGAAATTTTGGATTCGGATGCTTTCGGATATGTTATATTTCAGAAATTCGGATCCTCCAAATCTATGAATTTCTGAAATTTCGTTTGAATTTCGATTCGGAACGAAACGAATCGCACATGTCTAATGGGAAGTGTCCATGTCACCCAGACAGTGATGTGGGTATACAAAGAAGGTCTCTACACCTCTTAAGTCCAGAAGACTGGCACATCATATGACTACAGATTTGGGTAAGTAAAAGGAGATTTCAATTTAATGTTGTAATCCTAGCAATTAGCTGGAGCTAAGAGTTGTTGGCGGTGGTGAGAGTGTGACAGGAGGTCAACTCTAAAGTGGACCTGCTGGACCTGCTGATTTGCCCTGCATGTGGAATCACATATTCACTTTAATGAAACCAGCAAGCTCTCAGAGAAACTTCTGAATTTCTGACCTCCATCGAAAGAAAATGCTAATTTGCTGGGCAGTTTCTAATGATAATGCTCCATGAGCCACAGTCCTGGAATAAGCATGCAGCAAAAAGAGGCCAATAATGGTTTTGCTATAGCCCATCTGCAGCTGAAACTTTTCCTGAACAGAGTGGTAAAGGGATATAATAGTCTGTGTTATCATTAATGTCTGTGTCAGACAGACAGAAATAAAAGCTAGACATGAAGTATTTACTCTTCTCAATTTGTCAAGTCTGGGCTTTAAAAGAGAACTGTGCCCCCCCCCCCTCATTAAAATATGCACTGTAGCACCTAATTATAAGTGCATCTTCACTAACAATTTCTCTTAGCCCCCCCTGCAAAGTCCCAGGAATACCTGTTCATCCTGCCAGTGAGGCCTACCTCATTCAACTTTCTGTGATGGGTGGCAACAACGCTGCACTGTTCCTAAATTCAGAGCAGAGTTGTCATTCTTGTGTAGACTATGCCTGCTTGCACTACAGTGGGAAGAAACAATGTTGCAGAAGGTGTGGTTTCACTGCTGATTCACAAGCCAGTATCTTGTCAGTCAATGCCTGGCCACAACTAGTCCCACCACTGATTTTAGGATTGCCAGCACTTCCTCTGTAGCAGAAACACTCTGTCAGCTGTGGTGCCTGGCAAGGGGAGCATGGGAGACACAAATGGAGGAGGATTTGGCTTAGTCAGGAAAAGGTGAAATCTTTTTTTGTTTACTTATGAGGCTTGTGCACTTAGTAACTGGATTTGGTACTTGTTTAGACTTTCCTACTAAAGCAAAAAAACAAACAGCGCCCTCTCCCAATGTAAAAAAAGGTTATTTTATATAGAGCAAAAAATGTTTTCATAAAAGCTACTCACATAGAAGTAAATTGGAATGAGCCATAGGATGACAAGCAGGTCCCAGAGAAGACTGACTGATGTGTTTTGGGGGAGCTTCCACCTTCCTCAGAGCTACTAAGTTATAGAAAGGCACATAAATATATACACACACCACAAGGGGATCTTGTGGCAATCAACCAATGTGATTTCACACTAGGCGAGGGCGCTGTTTGTTTTTTGTTTTACATGTTATGTGATGATATTTCCAAGTGGCCTTGAGGATGGCAGCCCTTTCCCCTCAACGTTTGATGAAGAAGAACCCTTCATGCTGAGCACTGTGGTGTATATAATAATAACAATTTCCTACTGAAGCCATTTGTTATACTTTTAAGTAAACTTGAGTTGGCATAGGTTGGTCAAAATGTGGTTGGTTTGTTAATGGAAACGTACAAATATGCAGTGCCAAAATATAGTTACCAGACACAGGCTGGGGGCCTGTAGGGTACCAAACACAGAGCACCACAAACAGCACAAAATTGTATGAAGACATTGGTTTGTACGCAATACGGACTATGCATTTGTGGCATATAAAGAAGAGCCTGTACTCAGTATGGAATTAAAATAAATTTTAAAAAGTACATGTCACAAGCAACGTACAATCAAATTAAATTCATTTTTATGGACCGCAATACAAGAAAAAAATAACATTTTAGAAAGTAAGAATAAGCCAGATGTTAGTGAGAATGCACCCTTCAGGTAACGTCATCTAAGTCATCGCCTATCATTAGTTTTATGGGAAGTTTTTTTTTTTTTAAAGCTTGTCAGGGCCAGATGTCTCATGATTAATGGAAACTGAAATTGGTGGAAGGGAGAAAATGATTCTTCTTTTGGGGTGAATCTGAATAATGTAGCTGGAAAAATATGGAATTACAACTTTTCATAAGAGAGATGCGGAAAAAGAAAAGACAAAGAAAAAAAGGAAAAAATAAAAATAGCAATGAAAATAAAAGAGGAAGGAATTAAGGAAGGAAGGAGCTGCACCATAGTCACCCAGAATTTTGATAACAGAGCATAAAGAAATACACTGAAACTTTCCACCAAGGTTTTAGTCCAATACAGATATACAAAGAAAATAAAACTTTGCATTTGATTTTTGAATCAACAGAAAAAAATTTAAGAAATGAAAATGGCATGGGCAAAAATGATGAGAACCTTCACCTTTAGAGTCAATCACTACAAACAAGAAATGTTTGTAGCTCTTTATAAAGCAGCCAGCAGGTAGTCTGGCCTACTTTTATTGAGCAAACTGCTCTAACTGTCTCAGATTTAAAGGGTGCCTTCTTCAGACTCCATTTCTCAGCTCTTTCCATAGATGTTCAGTAGGATTCAGATCAGGACTTAGAGAGGGCCACTTCAGAATAGTCCAATGTTTTGTAGCCATTCTTGGGTACTTTTAGCCGGGTGTTTTGGGTCATTATCCCATTAGATTATCCATGACCTGCCACTGAGATAGAGCTTTCTGACACTGGTCTTTAATTTTGAATGAGAATTCCTCAATACTTTTGAGATTTTATTGTGATCTGCACAAATTCAAGGCTCCCTGTGCCAGATGCAGCAACCCAGCCCAAAAACATAACTGGATCTCCTCCATGTTTCACACTTGATATAGTCCCAGATAGCAAGAAATTGTGCTGCAAGTTTGAAAATGACTTGCTAAACTATTGCAGACTTGCCAAGCTTTACAATTTTGTTGCACAATTACAGCAAGTCTGCATTGCAAGTCTCCAGACCAGCGAGCTTGCAGAGCTCTTGCTAAGACCTGCAGGACTCTTGCTGTAGACTTGCGAAGCAAATTTGCTATAAATTCAAAAAGAGTCAACTAGAACTTGTGGTGCGAGTGTTCTGCAAGTCTACAACTTGCCAGGAATGTGTGTGGCAAGTTAACAAGAATTACAATTTAACCCTATCACAAGTTTGTGGCAAGTTATCCTTCCTATCTGGGGTGTTCTTTGAAAGCTTAATTTTGTCATCTGTGATCATAGAGCTGATCTGACATGCCAAATAGCTCCAGTTTTGTCTCATCTGCCCAAAAGACATTCTCCCAGAAGCATTCTGGCTTGTCAATATGCATTGTGTGGCTTTTCTTTAATTTTTTTTTTATTTCAACAGTGAAGTACTGCTGGGTCTTCATCTTTTGAGCCAGGTGGATGATGTGATCAGACACAGGTGCACCTTGACATTGCAGCTCAGCTTGTATCTCTTTGGAAGTTTCTCTTTGTATCTTTGTATACCATTTGCACTGTGCTTTTGTTCAACCTGGGGTCGACTTTCTTCTTGCGGCTATGTCCATGGAGAATGGACACACACGTACCTTAAAGGCCCTGAAAATATTTGCAATTGTAGTCAACGGAAGATCAAGATGCTTGAAAATGATTTTATAGACTTTACCCGTCGGCATGCTAGGCTATATTTTCTTTCTGATCTCCTCTCAAATCTCTCCATTTCTTTTTCTGCTGAGCTGAGTGACTACTTTTCTCAAATTAAATAGGATGACTGATTACAAGACTGAAGATATGTGGTGCTCAAATGAAAATTTAAATATCACTATAGTCCAGTTATTTACAATCTTTTCTAGGGGTACCAATAATTCTGTCCAGGCCATTATAGAATATCTTTGCAAAATAAGCAATGCTTTATCTTTTGTCACAATTTCGTTGCTTTATTTTTTGACATACAGAAGACATGCAGGTATATACTGAATAATTGCTTTAAATGTCATCACTTTTAAGAAGATTTGAATTATTGTTTCAATGAGATGTAATGATACCAACCGATTTGTCCACGTATATGTATTGCCATGGATAAGAATTGGTCGGAAGAAGAGAACATGACAACGTACAGCCTGCAAGCACATGACTCCCCAAATTTCAGAGCTCACTGAAACAAGTAAGATCTTTAGACTTCTGCGATGCAAAAGGTGTGCTAATCAGTGGCGGACCTAAGGAATAAAGGGCCCGGGTGCAAGATTTTTTTTTGGGCCCCCCCCCAAAAAAACCACAAACTCCCCAATCCACACCCCTTGAAGCAACCACAAAAAATTAAGTTGAAAAAATAGAAAAAAATAGATCGAAAAAATATTTGAGCATATTTATTTATTACAGAGAAAGGACAGAGTATGTTTACTATAACCACAATCATGAATGGACAGGAGGTGATGTAGATCACTTCCCATTCATTCATAATTGAGGATATAGTACACATACCATGTCCTCAATTATTTACAAGCACTCAGCGATTACTGATCGCTGAGTGTTTGTACCGCTCTACTCTCTGACACGCTGTCACAGGAGGCTGAGCGAGCGGTGCAGGGAGGAGAGCTCAGCCTCCTGTGACAGTGCGGGCTGTCTCCGCCCACACACCGCTCTTCCAGTGTTCTATCACAGATTGTGACTGCGTTTGAATGTGTGACCGGCCACATGGTCACACATTCTAACGCAGTCACAACCATTTTTTTCCAGGGTAAAAATGTGTGACCGGCAAAAGGTGTGGAATTCAAAGCTTTCTCCGCTGTTCCCAGATCGGCATTGCAGATAGTATGTTTAGGAGAACCGATCTGCCCGGGAACAACTGATTGGTCCTGAAATCTCACTTCTATCTGACTTTGCGAATGCAATACAAAGTCGGATAGAAGTGAGATTTCAGGACCGATCAGCTGTTCCAGGGCACATCCTGCACATTCTACACCTTTTGCCGGTCACACATTGTTACAACGGAAAAAAATGGGTGTGGCTACGTTAGAATGTGTGACCACGTGACTGGTCACATATTCTACCACCGATTACATTAGAAAGTGTGATGACCTCAGCTGTCACACATTCTAAAGCAGTCACAATCTGCGATAGAACACAGGACTGTGATAGGAGGCTGAGCGGTGTGGGATTAGAGACGCTGGCTGCTCACAGCACTCTCCTCCCACAGCGCTAGGCCATCTGTGACACTGAGAGTTGTTATTTTATATGGTCGCTGTGCCTTTCACCATTGGTGGGACACATTTATCTAAGCCCATAAGGCTACGTTGAAAAATAGGTTCTATGTAGAACAAAAATTGTGTTTTTTGGAGTAGATAAGTGTTAAACTTACAAGTTATTTTTTGCTGTATGTATCCTGCTTGGGAGATTAACTGTATTCAGTAAAAAAAAAAAAAAAAAAACATATTCAAAAAGTATGCAAAATATTACAGTTTCTCCTAAATATAAGTTGTTGTCATTCCATAACATTTTTGAATGCCCATCATTTTATAGCTAGACATCAAGACCATCAGTGATGTTGAATTATTGTCATAGCTACCTTTCAGGAAAATATTGGGTGTACAACTACGTCCTACCTTCCTAGTGTTTTTTAACCCATAAGTTGACATCTACTGTTTACTCTGTGATCCCTGTGACAGTAATTGAATGGATAAGATGCCGACCATAACTGTAGCCTTCCTTCTACAAACACACTGGAGTTTGAAGGTTAAAATGCACTGTAGAGGATCATGTGACAAGAGAATGCAATGCTGCATGAAGATGCTTTGAGGTGCCTACTGAAATTATCCTAAGAGACATACCTCAGCCTTTTTCCCATTACCATGAATGAAAAATGAAAGCCCTTTTAAGGACTGATTAAATTGTACCGTATGTCCAGGCAAAACTTTTTTTCTGGTTTTGGATAGCGTGTGATTAGAACTCCTGTTGGGTTTCTTACTGCCAGACCAGACCAGAAGTGAGGGAAAATCTGCAACAGAGGCACCGATTGAAAAAACTACTTGACAGGAGTTGTACCTAATCTACTTATTTCTGTCTGTGTTATAGTTGAAGACATGCCCTCATTTCCTGTCTGATAAAACATTTTCAGCAGGACAGGAAGTAAGGGTAAATCTCTTTAAAGGAGCAGTAAAAAAAAACTGGCAGGGGTTCCAATCCTCCCCCATGCTTTTTAAAACTAAGAAAAAAAAAGCTTTGGCTAGGCAAACTCTTTCATTAGAATTATTCAGTGAGGAAGACCAGTTTGTCTACAATGGATTTTGCTGTAACATATTTTTAAGGCACTGTATCCGTTTTGCCCACCCTTAGAATAAATCTGGGGGAAGATTAGACATTACAGCAGTCCGCCATAAACCATATCAGTGCCCTAATCCCAGGAATTACACAATAGCGGCAGCCAGATCCGATTTGTCGGAGAAATACCTTATTTGTTCCTTTTTCATTTACCGTCAGTCTCCAAGAAAGCCGGCGGGCGTTTTTAGTGCTCCAAGCACAAAGCCCCACATGTTTCACTGCTGTGTCATTATCCCGGGTCTATTATGTTTTACATTTTTCAAAAATCTTTAAGTTAGATCTTTGACATTCTACCGCCTTGAAAGATATACACCACCCGATGGGAGGCTTTGATGTGCATTTTCAGGATTAAATAATCTGTATGGAAAGTAAGGGATATCCAGCTAAGAATGAAACTGCAGAGAAAATTTTGCCTCCTGCCGTGAAAGACGCCGTCAGTCGCTACCTTTTAGTTCACCCACTAAATTTAATTTCATACATATTTACCGACTATTTTTCTTCCCACTGCTAATTCTTTCGAGACCAAATTAAGAACAAAGATAGCACAAACCGACTTCATCAAATAAAAATGTAAATATTCTGCATCTCATTACTGGTTCAAAAATGTTATTTAAATATTTTGCAAAATGTAATAGCTTTGCTGTATTAACGCTCGTGAGTGAAGGAGCTCTAGCCTTCCATGTTCGAGCAGCCCGTCGAGGGTTCAAACTGTTTATTCACAGTGTGTGAATCTAGAACATTCTAACGAGTTAGAGGAAAAAAAAAATCAGATGCCTGACAAGTAATGAATTCTTATTAGGCAATAATGACCTCGTGGATTGTTGAGGGAAAGGAAAAAAAAATTACTATTATAACATTTTTCATTTATCCAGTTCATTGCCGGAGCAAAACTCGGTGAGGTCTTTGTGAGCTTAATTTGTTTTATGAAAGGTTACTGCAACCTATAATAAACGGACCTTATCTACTCTACGTGGCTACAGTTTGAATGTTGTTAGGTAACCTTTCTTGTTGCTAAGTCATTTGCTAGTTTCTTGACAGCATACCATTTTTAAGTAGTTGCTTAACTTTAGTAGTATCTTTACAGACTGATACAAAACAAAGCTGCTATTTCTACTGCAGGGGAAGAATATTAATATTATCTAGAACTCCTCTGACAAAATGGATTGTAGGAAACATACATCATGAAAACAGATGTCTAGCCCTAGTTTTTCATCCAAAAAAACTTTTTTCCAAAATAGACAATACCTAAGGGTGTATAGGGTTGATAAAATGGCTTGGGGTTAAAAGGGGGCAGTAAATGCCTGGGTGTTAATAGGATAGCAATACATGATTATCATGTGCCTTTAAATATTATTTGCTTTATCTGTCTCTGTTATTTGTCCCCACCCCTCCCCATAGTTTAGGTTTTCCTCATTATGTTCCAGTCTGCATCTCAGACACATGTCCTTCGCTGAGTGGATCACATTATGATCTTTTGACCTATCCTATTTTCACTGTTGTAAAGATCTGCACAGTTTGGATTAAACTTTTCAACGACCTTCAAGGTGTCCTAATGGATTAAGTCCTCTCTGCCTCCACTGTGAGGTTCAGAGTTATTGCCATCTCTGTGTCACGATCTGGGATCAGGCTCAGAGTCCAGTAGCTGAAGCAGCAGGCAATTCATACTATAACAGGCTGGGTTTGGTACACAAGGAGACGGTAGTAGTGGAGGAGTAGGCAGAAGCGTAGTCAGCGAACAAGCCGAGGTCAGGAGCCAAAGGTATCCAGTATGTAGCAGAAGGCGGTGAGAGTAGTCGCTGAATCAGCAGCCAAAGGTCGGTATACGGGTAGCAGTATGAGTAGATTGTAGCACAGAGGAAGCAAGATAATGGCAGGAGCACAATAATCTGGCAAACAGGAAGTGCAGAGGCATGGCTTAAATAAGAAGTTCAAGGGAGGAGCAAGGAGTTCAGAGTTCAGCAGAAAATAGGTTTAACTGAGGATTACACAGGAGATCAGGCAAGGAGCTGTCCAAGGTTCTAAGGTGGCTCAGCAGGTAGAACCACTGACAGCTACAGCAGAGGTCCTGGGTTCAGATCCGGTTCCTGATGCTCTGTTACAGAGATCACACTTTTAATACGTGGACTGGGGAGGCAGAACAATGATGGAAGGTCAATTGCAGTTAATAAATCTTTTGATTGTAGAGTTTCCAGTCCTGAAGGTGAGATGACTAGTGGTGAAACAGTGTTACCCAAGGTTAGATGGTCATTCCCCAGTGAGAGTGGCCTTGAGTTGTCCCTACTGGTCTCTTTTACCAGCAAACTTTGCATTTTGTGTCTGTGACCTTTACCCCTGACCCCCCTTTAGGATATACATACATTTTCACTTTCTATACTGAGCGTACTCCCCCCTCCTCTAATGCTGTTGGAGTGCCAGTGTATACATACACCAAAAATGCTGTTAGAGAACCAGTGGGTACACCTACCTCAAACTTTGTTGGAGAGCTCATTATTACACCCACCTCAAACCCTGCTGGAAATCCAGTGAGTACACACACCTCAAACTCTGCTGGACAAACAGTGAGTACATCCATTTCAAACCCTGTTGGAGAGTAAATTAGCACACCCACTTCAAACTGTGTTGGAGAGCCATTGAACAAAGACAAAGAGCAGAGCTTTTGTCCCCACTGTTAAGATTCACCTTTACTTCATTTATTCAAACTTGTTAAAATGATAGATTTCCCATACGCCAAATTTTCATCAAAATGATCCTCTTATTTGACCAAGTATCAGTGCAAGGTATAATTAGATCCGAAAAAAAAAACTTTCCTGTACAAAGACATGTGATCATGGTTGAGTGTCTTTGTTTATTAACAAAGCCATTGATCACTGTGTCAGCTTACATGGTAATTAATGGTTTTGTTGATAAACAAACTCATGGGATTGCCATAGCACTGATATGGCAATCCAACTATTTTGTTTATAAACACAATAATGTGGTTAAGATCACTATTACGATTGGCTCTAGAGCCTTACTATTAGGGTTAGGGTTGAGATTAGCATTAGAGTTACTTCTATGGATAGGAATACTGATAGGGCTGCCATTAGAGTTAGACTTGTTTAGCACAAGACCAGATCCAGCATAGGTGAAAAAAAGCTTTTCTAGCTCTCAGGAGTCATTAAAGCCCATTGCAACCTTTAAAGCACACAAAAAAAATCTTAATTTTACCTTCCAAACTGACTCTGATGTACTTTGCCTAATATTACACAACATCTTTTGTTTTGATGCACTTGGAATGTAATTAGCTAATGTAAACTAAAGTTTCAATTGGGCTTAAGCTAAAATGGAATATCTATCTATCTATCTATCTATCTATCTATCTATCTATCTATCTATCTATCTATCTGTCTATATCTCTCTATCAATCTGTCTATCCCGTCTGTTTGCTCATCTCTGTGCTCAACACACAGTGGGAGATGTGTGAATATGTGTGTGCATACACACACACACACACACACACATATACACTCAATAGGCCTTACCAACTAAGATTAGAGGTTGTTGAAGTATGAGATTTGTGACACATTATTTTGGCGCATTGCATTTCAAATAAATGACTATGTTGCAGGTCATATAATTTATTTGGCACATAGTAGAAAGTGTCACTGTCTTGCACCATTACCCTTCTGGCACACTACCCGCACACCTCTATTATGCCAAATAATGCCAAACATATTTTCTGAACCATTATGTATTTTGCAGATTGTAGAACTTTTTTATACAAGTCGCCCTTGAGATTTTGTTGCAATTGGTGCACTTTTGGAATCTTTCTTCAAACAATTTAAACCGCGCTATTCTTTGGCACATCTAAAAAAGCAGGTTACCGTGTGCCAATATTTGGCGCACTGACAATGGTTTATCTGGCCCACTGTGTCTATATACACAAAAATCCATCTCCTTGTCTTTCATTCTCTATCACTTTCTCTTTATAACTATTTTCCTTTTTTTTCTTTTTAATTCTAATTATTTTTTACAAATATATATTACCCTTTGCTGCAACTGTGAAAGTTTATAGTATATTTCAGATTCTCTAGAAGTCCTATGTTGTACAGAGCAAGGTTTTAATTTAGCTCCCTAACTCTAGCCTGTAGCAAGAAACGCTAATGGACAAAACATCAAATCCATCTATTTTAATTTATGAAAATTAAATGCTCTGCAACCGTATGAAGCAGCGATCTGCCCTCTGGTTCATGGCAGTGCTTAATATTTGAAACTGCCTGCACTGTCAGTTCTTTGCCACAGAAAAAATATATATATATATATTTTACTGAGTAGCCTGCCTCACTAGCACAAGTCCTTCAACATGAATAGTATCTCTTTGCATCCAAAGTGGATGAAAGCAGACGCAATTGCTGAGCTCTAGTGTGAGCTCAAATCATCAAGTTGTCACCATCTTCCAAATAAGACCATTGAAAGAGAAAAGAAAATACTTTTTGGAATAGCACGAGACCTGTGGAAAATTGGCAGATTAAATGCAGATGCGGAATCGGTGGCCTGCAAACGTCTTGAAGAAATCTATAATACAATAATGAAATTAGTGGGCTCTGCACATACCCAAGTTTCTCATCTGCCAGCTACTAAGAACGATGGGAATTTAGGCCACAGAAGGGCCGTTTTGAGTCCATTTGGCAGCCATGCCATTACGTCTGTCGCTCCTGGGAACATCCTTTTCCAATAACGTTCATAGCTTTAGATTGAAATGAAAAGAGCCATATGTTACGGGTTTCCTGCAAAGCTTCCTGGTACGATGGAAAATAAATGAAACTTGTCATTTTTGTTAGGAAGTTAGGCAAGAAAAATTGTATCTGCTGCGAGTGGTTTTCAACTTTGTTTTTTTTTTTTTTCTTAGCAAGTCAACCTGAATTCTTCATAAGTAACAAAATAAAAATGTCTCCCAATTAAGGCGAGAGAAGTTTCATGTATATGAGTCAATAAAATATTATTTTCTTATGCGGTAATAATTTCCAAAGGCCTCATTTATAATGTAATGCATTTGTGTTTTTCCTCACCGGAGCTTCAGTGGTGTCAAAGCAAGGCCTGGGGGCTGTTTTTTTCTGTGACTGAGCCCAAAGTTTAATTGATGACCTTACATTTTTCCTTGGCAGCACTTGTTGAATTGGTCAGTCTGGGAATCCTCTTAAATGGTATTTCCATTCGCTGAGGTAAGGTGAAATAAATAAACTTAAAAAGCGAGTGGAATATTGTTTGAAAGAAAGAGAGAAATCTTCAGCGTTGAATGTGGAATGTTTATTGGTGGGTTTTAACGTAAACTTGTTACAAACCCGAGCAATTCCAATGGAACATTTAAAGAAAAAAAATGAAAAATCAGAAATTGCCTTTAGTGAAAATTAACATGAAAATGAATAGTAGATCCAGAAATATAGGTAGCTTAAACTATATATACGTATATACTCGAGTATAAGCCGAGATTTTCAGCCCATTTTTTTGGGTGAAAAGTGGCCCCCTCGATCTATAAAAGTTGAGCTCCCAAGTCTTCCTATTGGTTAATGAAACCACCCATCACATTAATGGACCAGAGATTACGACTCATAAGGGTGAAACGCATAAGAGCTGGGCGGCTGCTGAGTGGGGATTCCTTCCATGGTGGATGCTGGATTTTTATGGATTACAGTATATAAGCAGTGAACGGCAATGTGCAGATTCTTCTTTTACTACATAAGGGTGGTCAATCCATATTATAAAACCTTTGGTAGATAAAACAGTGGGCATATATCCAGGGGCGTCCCGCGGCCGGGAGTCACGCAGAGCGAAGACCGGTTGACACCCCGCCATGACGTCATCGCTCATGCGCGACCATCTAATTGACGCCATATTGCTGATGGATGCCGGCAGAGAGAGGAGGGGACGTTCACCCGGTGGGATGAGGTATGCCGCCGGGTCCCCTCCTCTCTCCTGACACTATCGGGCTCTCGGTCCATGACCAAGTGCCTGACTTTTTCTCTAGGGGTGAAAATAAAAAGTAATATATTCACCCGATGCTTTGTCGTGTGGCAGTGCCCGCTCACCTCTCTCAAACGTTCTGGCTGTGCTATCTTCCTCGGCGTCTTGACGTCTAATAGAACCTATAATAGACGTAATGATGTCATGGGTCCTTAGACTGCTGCAGCCCAGGGGAGAAGAGGCTTCGTAGAATGGTCCAGAAGCCAGGTGGGGGTGAGTATTTCTTCTAGACAAAACGAGCACATAGCCCCACTGCAAGCAGGGCCATCTTTAATGTGGGGCAAAAGGGACAGTTGCCCCAGGCCGAGTCATCATTGTGGGGCCCAAAGCAGCTGCCCCTTAAACCTGTAAAAGATACACACGTGGCACTGTTCTGTTTATTATGCGATCAGCCTCTGCTGTACGCCATATAGTGTGAGGTCTCACATGGAGTCACATCTCCCTGTGATGTCTCCTCCTATGTGCTATGGTGGGGGAGTGGCGGGGCATGGCGGTTAGGGAGCAGGGCATGGCTGGTAGGGTTGGGGGGCCCAATAAAATGTTTGCCTAGGGTACAATCAATATTAAAGATGGCCCTGACTGTAAGGGTTTATTTTTCAAAATCCTGCAGCTCTGCTTTAACTGCAGCAGACATAAATAAGGTCACCTGCCCTGCCAGACATGGCTGTCCTGTAAGGCAGAGCTGTATAAATCTCTGAACTGTATGGAGAGACATCCTTTGACAGATAAAACAGACCTTTTATACTGTATGAATTTCATATGTATGTGTATTTATGCTTTTGCCTGGAGTTCAACTTTGATTGCTTAAATCCTTGATATAGGAAGCCAGTAGGTTATTCAGCCTATTAACCCTACTTGTAAATGAATCACCAGTTGTGGATGACCTGACCTATTAAATGTGCTTTTTGACAACATAATTAAGATTTTCCAGCTGTAAACCGTCTGTAAAGAAATCTGAAATTCCCAGATTTTTAATAAGTGGCTATTCATTGTCATTAATTGGGGTCTTTCTTTATTTTTCCATCCCAGACATGCAACCAATGTGAATCAGCCTTTTTCAAGAACTGTTGAAGTGGCAAATTAAATGTACGGGGTGTATACCTCTTACATACCAGGATAATTAAAGGCTACAGCCTAACTTGATTTAAAGACTGTGCTTTTTGACAAGTTCTGGTTTTCTTATTTCTAATATATTCTAAAAAAAAAAAAAAAATTACAAAAAAAACAAAAACCCTCAACAACATCTATCACGACCGAGGCTGGGAAGTCATTTCCTAGGTTCTCCAAATCTATTAATATAATAATTATGTCCCTAGTGCTAGGCCAAACTATTAATTTATTTAGCCTATGGCTGTATGTATCTGAGAGCATTTCCACTGTGATGTATTATACAAATATTACATTCCATTCATGGGTATACCTGGTTGCGAATGGCCAGGGGAACGGTGCGCCGACCAGGTGGTGACATGGAAGAAAAACATTTATTATTTTTAGAATTAACTTATAATTTTTAAAATGAATGAAAATCTGAATAAACAGTAAAAGAAAGCTGTGCATTGCCCGAGCCTGGAAGAGAACAACATTATACTCAATCTGCAGGTGTTTTAACTGAGGTTTTTGCAAAGTCTCCTTTTACATACAAGTAGCATTAAAGACCAACCCCTGACGAGTATATAAGAACGCTGTGTAGTTTGGGATTTTTATAACTTTTAAAAAGTAGTCCTGTATGGAGCTAATGTTTACTAAGTACAACGAAGCAAATCAAATATTGAAATCCCTTATATTTGCTCTGCTGAGCTAAAATTGACACTAAACGTGAGAATTAAATCTTTAAAAATGCATTTAAGTACCTTAACTATTGACAACAATGTATTATTTGTGTATCACTCGACCTGTAGATCCTCAAATCATCTCTGAATTGGTGCTGACACTGTCATTCCTTCTGGAGGGTGGTCACTTTTTTCCCAATGGTCCCTGTGTGTGTTGTAAAGTAGTCACTGCTCCAAGCTCGCTCCCGTGATGGACTGAAATCTCACGTTTAGTTTATTACTTTGTATCAAGATTGTAGTCCATCACAGGAATGTGCTTGGATTGGTGGCTACTTTACAAAACACACAGGGACTATGAGGAACAAAAGTAGCCACCCTCCAGAAGGAAGGACAGTGTCTGCACCAATTCAGAGATGATTTGAGGATTTACAGCCGAGTAATACACAAATAAGGTCCAATATTATTAATAGTTAGGGTACTTGAATGTATTTTTAAGATTTAACTCCTGAGTTTAGTGTCACTTTAAGGCGACCCTGCTGAAAAGATTAAACAAAGCCCAGTCTGTAAAAAGAACACAGCTATGTACTTGTCCAGATGATCATGCCACCATTCTTTACTCCCTACCACTGGCAAAGATGCCATCTTCTGTATCCGGGTATCCTGCATGCCTGGTCCCTGCTTAATACCATTTTTCTTTTCATTGGCCCCTACATCAATACAGTCTTCTGTAGTTATGTAGTAGACAGTGGAAGTAGCCACAGAGCGCAGAGGGGGATCAGACTTCCAACTACTTGAAGTTTCAGTGGTAGCAGTAAAAACAGAGCAAAAATCAGCACTGCTGGTGGCAGGACATGTAAATATTGGCCTGTGCTCATTACCAGGCTGGGCTTTCATTTTTATTTTTTTTAAGCAACAGTGTTTAATACTTACCTTGTAAATGTGGTACAAAGGGCCACTTACCAGTTCACAACTTAATGTAGGAGAATTAGGTCCCCCAAACAAGAGGAACACACTTCATACTATATAGCCACCCTATGAGATGCTGGTTTTAAGGACAAGGGGGGCAAAACTGAATAAGAATAGATGTTGTATGGATAAAGCAGCATGATTTCATCATAATTAAGTCATATTCAGCACTGTAGAAAAGGGCAATGTTACAATTAACAATATGATAACCAAAATGTTATCTTTCATCTAGGAATTAAGGTAGGTTATAACTTATAAAGGACCCATTCTACCAAAGTCAGAAGGAAATTGCAAGTCAGTGAAGAGTCCATTGAATTGCAATTGTACCTTCCGAAATAACCTCCGATAGGTTGAGTTGCGATCCGTTTTTCAACGGATGCTAATGGAAGGGCACAGAAAAATGAATGGGTGTGAATGTGGTTAGTTCACACCGGATTCATTGCGTTATGTTGCACTGAAGGAAGTAGTGCATGTTCCGTTTTTTGTCAACGGAACAGAGCAGTGTGAACTAACCCCATTTACACCCATTCAGTGCTCTTTCGTTAGCATCTGTTGAAAGACATATTGCAAAACAACATATCGCAATGCAATAGAATCGGTGTGAATGGGCCCTAAAGGTCAAATATTTTAAAGGCACTAGAGTTATATTTGTGGCATAAAGTACAGCAGAGTTATTTGCAAATTAAATAGAACATTTTGCCTTTTTTAATGTGGTGCTACAAAAAACAAACACCATGGGCAAAAAAATGTTTCCAATAAGTTTACATATGTATAGTAAAAAAAAATTGCAAATAATATGAGACTAAATAAAAACAAACAAAAAAGCAACTAACAGAACTGTTAAACAGCATAAGCTTCCAGAAGTCTACTCCTACAGACCCTGTTTTGATCCGTGCATGTTTATTCTGCAGAGAATTACCTAAACTTAAATTAAAACGCATTGAGTAAATTATGGCTAGGCAATCTTGACATTCCAGCTGTGGTGAAACTACAAATCCCATGAGGCATTGTAAGACTCTGAAAGCAACAGACATGACTCCAGGGGGGGCAAAGGCATGATGGTATTTGTAGTTCCACTACAGATGGAGTGCTGAGGTTGTCCACCCTTGGAGTAAACATTCTAAGGCTTTAAATGTTATGGATTGTTTAGTGCTATTACTCTGTTGAATATGTGTTTTTACTTTTTTTTGTAATGTGACACAAATGGGCAATAATATAACAAAGTTTGAATATGTTCATTTAAAAAAAATCAGGAAACAGAAATTAGTTTAACTAGGAACAGAATTTTTTTTTTAAATGGGGCCGTCAGTTTGTCAGTTGGGTCCTTGAGAGCACTGACAGTAGGAGATGCTCCTGCTCCAGTTGCACCCCCTCTGCATCAGTCTGGGGTGAGAATCCTTCATTATTGAAGTATACTTCATTATTAGATGGTATTCCTAATAAATAAGCATTGTAGTCCCTTATTAGGGTAGAGTTATCAAAAGGGGGCTTTCCATGTGTGACATCACCATGAAAATAAGTGCCTGTTGGGACACTTTTGAGGGAAGGAGCACAGATGCTGGTCCGGAAAAGAGATTGACCTGCCAGGGCCTCGTTTTAGTTTTGAGATAGTTCATGCTGAATTGATGACCTGTGGGTATTTGAAGCTCACTCTACTGCAATCAAGCAGGTAGCTCTATTATATTCAGATTTTATAGGGCACTCTGATGACCGTATAGCATGTAAAACGTTCACCGTTCAATGCAAAAAGCAGCGTATTTCAAAGAAAGCGATCCCTTGTACAAACCATTAAACATTTTATTTCTCTCTGCTTTCATGGAATGTGTGATCATATGACCTGAATCATTTATTTTCATATTTCTGACTACAAGTAATTTACATTCTAGCCTGGCGGATAAAAATAAAGAAAAAGAAACAGAAAGTAGAACGCCTATTACAGTTATGGGAAAATTTAAAAATAAAAAAATGTCAATTTATTTTGATTTGCGCAAAACTGGGTCAATACAGTTTACTTAAAAGTGGAATTTATATTTTTATATTAAAAAAAAAAAAGTGGAAAACTAAAAAGGAAAATGGGTCTCTCTTAATTGGTAGCACTTTGTTCTATATCATTAATCTCTGTCCGGGAAACTTTTACCTGCTCATCCGTGTAAGGCAGGCAATTTAACAAGAGCTCAATTTAAATGTGTACATAAAACTATGTCCTATTTCAAGCGACATATCATTACTCCATTTATGTAACAAGTTCCTGGGTTAAGTGCTAAACACTGCTCAAACACCGACTTCCTCTACTCGCACCTGCAAACCATTTTTCACTCAAACTGCTGATAAACAACTGCAAATCAGGGATCAACAATCAGCATGAATCTTAATTTAGTTGTTATGAAAATTAAAACTCACGAAGAGCATGTTCGGATCACGTCTGCACAACTTCTACAGCCTCTTCTGATGAGATTGTGGGATAAGACAAATGCATGCATAGTTTTTTTTTTTTACAAACAGTCTTTTCCAAAATGACCTTCAGAAAAAATATTTTTTGTTATGTCTGCAGTTTTTTATTATCTATACTTTTTTATATTATTGCAGGTGCAAAAATAAAATAAGATATTAAATTAATAAATAAATAAAATTTAATTAAATTAAATTACATTTTAGATACATAGTATAGAATAGGGATATGCAGAGTGATTGCTGAGAAAGTGATTTCAGTGTACAAATGCAACAAAGGTGGTTTATTGCCCTCATCGAGCTGCTTAGACAAAGTTTGCTTGAAAAAAATACACTGCCTGGCCAAAAAAAGCCACACACTCTAATATTTCGTTGCACCGCCTTTAGCTCTGATTACGGCACACATTCACCATGGCATTGTTTTTTATAAGCTTATCAAAGTCATATGCATTTGTCATAACATTTATTTCTGTCCAGAGTAACATTAATCTTTCACCAAGATCTTGTAGTGATGATGAGAAAGTCGGACCTCTGTGTAAAGTCTTCTCCAGCACATCTCACAAAAGACACTGCGCTATCTATAATATTAAAAAACTCTAAGTGCATATACTTAGTGACAATTATACAACATGTTCACTCCAACTCATATATAGTCCATATAAAAATATTCCCAAAGTTGATGTGATTGAAAATAAATGTGATGAAATCCTTGTGTTCACTTTCTTTACATCAGTGAGTCAAATAATCATTGTATATAAAGTTCCGCAATCACTCGTGACTTCTGTGCTTCAATTCCTCGTCAATTAATCACCAGTGATCCACCAGTGATCCACCTCCTACTATAAAAGCATGTATAATATGATGTAAGCATGTTACATCATGTATAATAAGCATGTATCATATTATACATGCTTTTATAGTAGGATGTTTTTAGTTAATGATTTTCTAAGATACACATTAGGTAATAGAGATATGGTAGATTCGTATATACGGACCAAAGGAAACTACCATCGGGATATGTAAATGTGATATCTGGGTATGCAAATGTGGTATCTGGGTTTGTATTTGTGGTATCTGGGAAATATAAAAGGAGATAGAGTCAGTGTGTATGCTACCCTTGAGAAAGTCCATTGGACGAAACGCGTAGGGGAGGAGCTACACGCTGACGCTAGTGAATGGAGTGGAGGAGACAGAGCTGAGCTCATACAAGCCGATTTTATGTTTTTACAGCACTGAAAAACTCTTTTAAATGTAAGTGTTCTGATTTTTATAAATAAACTATCATCTAGCAGTTTTACACTATGTGCCATCTTGGTTTTCTATTTTGAGCGGATAAGAGAGATTTGGGAGAGACATCGGGCAGACTCATCATTTTCAGCTGTTGGTGATTCAGTGGTGAGGGAGACAACGGAAACCAGATAATTTTGCAGAGCGTTTGAAGACCACTGGGTGGTCAGAATTATCTGGTGAGTGTGCTAGTGTTTGTGCACCTGGAGGTGGATCACTGGTGATTAATTGACGAGGAATTGAAGCACAAATGTCACGAGTGATTGCGGAACTTTATATACAATGATTATTTGACTCACTGATGTAAAGAAAGTGAACACAAGGATTTCATCACATTTATTTTCAATCACATCAACTTTGGGAATATTTTTATATGGACTATATATGAGTTGGAGTGAACATGTTGTATAATTGTCACTAAGTATATGCACTTAGAGTTTTTAATATTATAGATAGCGCAGTGTCTTTTGTTTAATATAAATGATGTCTCATGCTCTCTGAACCATTCTTTCACAATCTGAGCCCAATGAATCCTGGCATTGTCATCTTGGAATATGTCCAATGTGCCATCAGAGAAGAAAAAAATCCATTGATGGAAAAACCTGGTCATTCAGTATATTCAGGTGGGCAGCTGTCCTAATTTTTTGAGGACATAATGTTGCTGAACCTAAACCTGACCAACTAGAGTATTAGTTAGAGTAGTTTCATTTATTTCTTTATTACAGTGTTCTTTGTATTTCATATTTTCTCCTTTTCTTCTGCGTATTTGACATTTTGCTTGCTTCAGTTGCTGCGTATTTTACATTTTGTTGCTTCAGTTTTTCATTTGACTTTTTTGGCATTTGTTTTTATCTTTGAGAAAAAAGAAAAAATAATAATGCAGCTAATGAATGGTTGTTTTTTGGCCACTCTTATTATAAAATCACAGTTACAAGAAGCTTCCAAACGCCTAAAAGCAATTTAAAGTCGACAAATTTAAATCACCTCAAAGTGGAAATGAGCTCAAAAAGTAAAGATGTACTAAGTTAAAGGGATAATTTAGAAATGTTACCTGTGCATAAGCAGTGGCGTCACAAGGGGGGTGCGGACCGCACCTGGGTGACACCATTGGAGGGGTGACACCAAAATGACTAACAGTCATTTTGGTGTCACCCCCCTCTGAAAAGTCGGGCGCTCGGTCATGGACCGGACGCCCGACAGTATCAGGAGAGAGGAGGGAACCCGGTGGCATACCTTATCCCGCCGAGTGACTGTCCCCTCCTCTCTCTGCCGCCGTCCATCACCAAGATGGCCGCCGGCAGGTATCAGAATACTGCCGCGCGTGCACGATGACGTCACGCGTGTGCGCAGTGACGTCTCGGCGGGGTGACACTCGGTTACCGCTCCGGGTGTCACCCAGCTTCGGGACGCCCCTGGCCTAAGCAGTACCCTAAATGTGTACCTTTTGTCTAGAATTGTCTAAAATTAGCAGTGCACTTCCTGGTATGTGAAGGTTCTAAGGCATTCCTGTGCAAACAACCTCATGGAGGTTTATCTGAAGTGTGACATCTAAAGGTGCCCATACACCTTACGATCATTGGACAAGACTTTTCGCCCAATGATCGAAGCGTCGTACGATTTTCTTACGGCGGCCCTATACTGCCCCGATCATCGCAAGGTTCAATTAGTGGTAGTTAAGAAAAAACACCTACACGAATTGCGTTAATCGAACACACGTATTTTGCTTTGCTCATGAGCAGTGTTAATCGTACCTTGCGAAAATCGTACGATCGACCGAAGTTTTCTAAAGTCAAAAGTCGTACGATTTGTATTTGCAGTTGTACACTACCCATCAACCTTACTAATATTGGACTAAAAAACGCGATCGCATATGAAAATTGGCCGATAATCTTAGGGTATATGGGCACCTTAAGACACTGCTGCCTCTGACTGCTAGTCTTAGGACATTTGGGGTGAAATGTGGTTATGTCACTACTGTGCTGTTCACTGTTGTTCTTGCTGGTGGCTCTGTTACAAGAAAGCAAACGTTAAGCTTCTGCCAAGATGACCACATCCCCATGGTAAGTCAATAACGGGGAAAGATCAGCTGCAGGGAGACCGCAGATATTGCTGGTAACTAGTCATTTGCCCTCTGCCTGCCTCTTTGTTGCCACAGCTCTGAGAGTTTAATTTTTCTTTCTTTTTCCCTTCCCTTATTGACTTTGTCTGTGAAGGTTCTCATTTATCCAGGTCATAGTATATCTGTAAAAAATAAGTCAAGGCAACTGGACTTGCTACATCAAGTCCAGTTGCCTTGGCTTATTTTTTACAGATAAACCTATTGACTTTGTGCATTTTCCCAAAATGGCAAAACTTTGGTAAAATCTTTTCACCAAAATAATGAGGAAATGTAATCTCTCAAATTCTCACATCACTAGTAATGACATTTTTTTTATAGTTATATTTATAAATTAATTTTAATGTTTTTTAAACTTTTTATTGAACCTTTTCCCTATATTTTGCAAATAAAACAACAACAATATGGTAACTTGTTTGGCTTGTTTTTGCCGAACTTTCCTATATAGAGGCTTTACAGACATATAAGGCGGTTGTAATAACTGACTTCTGTACAGATATAAAACTGTTTGCATCATTTGAAACTCTAAAGCATAAAGAAAACCTTTTTAGAATAATGACCCCTTTGCTGTATCAGCAACCCTGCCACTCTATTAGTGAAGTGTAACAACAACCTCAAGGCAGTGATTTGATTTACCCAAAGATACTCTTCTATATATTGCCATAAAAATGCACAGAGAAAAAAAAATGGAAATGAAAGAGAAAAATGTTACAATTCTCGAGTCACAGATTTTTTTCTCTTTTATCATAACCAAGGTGCCCCAATTGAATTTTTTTTTACATTTTATCTAGCAGAAGACTTCTTAATTATTCATTTAGCATACTATCATACCATAAAATTATAGCTAATTATAGCTAATTTGCCTACAAACATCAGGTGGTCATAATAATCTGGCCACTCAGTGTATATATACATATATACATTATGTATATATATATGTATATATATTTGTTCACATTAATAAATTAGTTAAACACATACCTGCGCTGCTGAATCTGTAACCTAACAAGTACAAGCTGTGGAAGCAGTACCAATATGACAGTACAATTTAGTAATGATTGAAAGATGCATACAGGGATCTTTTTTTTATGAAGGAATTACCGTAGTGCACTGGTACAGCCTTTTTTTTTATTATTATTTGTAGTCTGGTAGACTAAGAACACACCAGCTGGTAATAATGGAATACACTTGCTGTTGATCTTCAAACACACATGCTAGTGATCCTTGAACATACCTGCTGGTCATGACTGAACACACTTGCTGGGGATTCTGGAACACACCTGCTGCTATTGCTGGAACACCATCCTTGCTCGGCTTTACACACAAATTTGGAAGTACTAAGAATGTTCTCATTGCCACCAATCAGATTCAGCCTACCCTTGAAATTTTAATATGATGGATAAAGCAGAAAGCAGAGAGAGAGCTGAAGTTGCACAGCACATACTTCAGGAAATGCGCCCCTACCCTCTGTGTGTGCTTACTCTGCATATAATTATCCAGAAATCATTAAGTTATATAGAGTAAAAGTAAAGGCCAGTTTAGTGCCAGTATTCTGCTATATATTTATACATTGTATACACACAAATGGGCTTATTTATTAAAAGAATTTAGAATCTTCACACTATAACATGCTTACATGTTCAATTCAGTTATCTAAAATAAGTCAAATGGCTTTTTACCTGATTGGATAATTGAAGTAAATATTTACACAATTTACCGTGTGAAGATTCTCAATTCACTTACCTAATTAGCCTCATATTGTTGAGGATGATAGACATGCAAAAATATATTTATAAATATATTGCATTTTTACTAATTTTTACTATGTGGAAAAGGCCTCATCCATATCTTAAGAGTCTGCTTTGGTTTTTATATGAGGAATCTCAGCAAAATGTGTTTCAGGTATATAGAAAGTTTGGCATCATTGCCCTTTCCCAGCTTGTCTGTGAAAGAAACATACTGATATATTTTGCATATCATACCTAAAAAGCAGCAATAACCCTGCACGACCACTTCTCCCATTTTCTACAAGCTCTCTGTCTCCCACAGATCTCAGTGGGGTACAAGAACTGATCTTTGTGAAGCTATCGTAATTTGTTTTATCTCCCTGAAAGGAGAAATGAAAGAGGAGGTTCTTAATGAAAGGAATATTGGCAAGGAAAGCAAGTTGAAAAGCTCCCAGGCATCAAAAAACTTTCAAAGTTTAATTGTGCTAGCCAGAATGACAATTTAAATAATAAACATTATTTTATTCTTCCCCCGTTGCATTTCAGGAGCATTGTGGAACTGGTTTTACACCTCTGTCTTCTTCATCAATTTTTTATAACAAGTATTGGATCATATAGTAGCGGATCCCAATACAGTTGTAATAATGTCATGGTACTTAAATGACACTAAACTCAGGAGCTAAATCTTAAAAATGCATTGAAGTACCTGAACTATTAACAAAAACGTGGTATATTTGTGTATCACTCGGCTGTAGATCCTCAAATCATCTCTGAATTGGTGCTGACACTGTCCTTCCTTCTGGAGGGGGGCTACTTTTGTTCCCCATGGTCCCTGTGTGTGTTGTAAAGTAGCCACCGCTCCAAGCTCACTCCCATGATGGACTACAACCCTAATACAAATGAGTAAACCAAACAAGAGATTGTAGTCCATCACCAAACACCAAATAAAATAATCCATATACAACTTTATTCTAATAAGGTCAGGGCACATTCAAGTAGAGTAGTCAATGCGTTTCTGGGGTTGAAAACACACACCCTTTATTAGGGCTTAATGAGAGAAATCATGAACGTGGACTACAATCACCGCAGCTTGAAAGTTGTATTGATTTGTGATGGAAAAGCTTCAGGCTTGTCTTGGCTGGCTTCTTGCTGATAAGGGGGGGGGGGTTGTGTTTTGGACAACAAAATGTGTTGTCTACTGTACTTGATTGTTCCAATACCCTAATGGAACAAAGTTGTATCTGGACTATTTTAATTGGTGTGGCATTTAATTTCCTACAGCTACTGCCCTTTCATCCACGTCATGCTTGGCATTCAGAATTTTGAATGGCACCCCAACATACCACAATGCACCTGCACCCAATGTGAACACTGTGTGCGTTGTAGTGCACTACATGAAAAAAATGAACTGGAGTGTATTCCCATGCATTGTGGTGCACTGACAGCCCTGAGCCCCCTCACATATAAAATAAAATACCTTTATTCTAAGGGTTCTGGCTGAGGTCATGGGCCCTTCCTATTCTCTTATAGCAACAGTGGTGGGTCGTTCTTACTGCTCCAGTGAATGGCACTTATGCAATAACATGGGAGCTCTTTTAGTGCAGTAATACAGAGAGCACAGGGGGCTGGTTTTTGAGATTCTGGGCTCAGAGGACGTGGTAGAATAACCCTGACTGTCATTCAAACTGGAAGACTGGCGACCACTAGTGGTGGAAAGGAAGAACCGCTGCGGACAACTCCAGACTGAAGGCTCATTCACACCACCAATGTTGATCTGTGGCTGAATAATGCAGGCTCAACTCCAGGGCACATAGAACACAATTATTCTCTTTGTGCTCTGTTCCTACTATAATGTTGTGTTAAGGTGGGTTGCTGTGCACTATGTAAAATGCATTCATGCTGCATTTGTTTACATTGCACCACACCTCACCCCATGTTTCTGAATGTCATTGCAAAGAACTGAATGAAATGTAATTTTGTGACATTTCAATAAAAAGCCTTGCATTGTAACAACGCAACACACCACCCATCACTGGCCTACACAACGGACACCAGCTCACACTCATTTTAGCATGCAGGCTGGCATAAACAAGCCCTGATGGTGAGTATTGAAGCATTTTTTATTTTCCGGGGGATATAAAATTTTATTAAAACATTTTAATAAAAGGCAAGTAGAAGCAGAAAATGACATAAGAACAACACGTTAACACAACATTGGAATAAGATCTTAAGCACCTTTGTTGCAACACTCCATTGTGTGCCTGTGCAGGTACAGTAGAAGAGAGAGGACACACAAACATGCAGCCTGCAGAACAATAACTGAAGACGTGTCCGTTTTGCACAAGACGCAGACAATGCCTTTGAGAAAAATAAATAAATAAAGTCGCAGACAGGAAAATGAATGCACAACTGGGAGAAATATGATGAAACGGTGAAAGATGGGAATGTCACTTGAAGTTCTTGTAAATACAAAGAGGATGTAATTCTAGGTTCGGAGAATACATATCTCGCTTGATGTTATTAAAAACATGGCTAGCCCGGAGATGCCTGAGAGGTACAATTCTTACAAGGAGGAACTGGGTGGCATAACATTAATTAGTAAACAAAACCAGCCACAAGTGATAGCAGGAATGCCTGGGAGAAACACTGTAAGGTCAAACAGTACAGCTGAAAACATTAAACCATATGCAGCTTGTGTTAGCAGAATACAAGTGAGAACCAGATGGAGTATTAATCCGGGATGTTGCCAATTGTGATCAACAAAAGTAATTATTGCACAAAATATATCATAAGTCATTGCTACACTGTGCACATACACACACACACACATTTTATATATATATAATGGAGTCATCTCGTGGCCCAACGAAGTACTGATGTATATATATACATTAGCTGTTTGTAGGCTGATTTTAACTAGGTGGCTGTCTAGAGCACCACCAACTGGGGGGAAATGGCTAAAATTAAATTAAACATGCCAAGGTCATTTCAAATGCAATTTTTCAATACTTTCAAATTTGCAGCTTTCATTAAAATTATACCCGGTGATGCTACCATGAAGGTACTCTTCAAGCACTTATAAGGTTACAAGGCTCTGTACTGGTGATGTGCAATCCCAGCAACGTTCAGCTCACTGGGCATTCGCCGAACAATTGAAGAAATTTGCAACCATCAACATACTGTCCCCAAACCACTCTGAAGTCTATGAGAGGCAAATTTGCGTAGCTGGGCACTGCTATGGGGAACATGTACCAATGCACAAAGAAAAATGTTAAAAATACTGTTCAGCAGGGTGTGTTTTATACAATAAGGCTTATTCACCTGCACGTGAAGTGGTGCAGCTGTACAATGTACTACAGCAAAAAAATACATTTAGGGTCATTTGGTATGACAATTCCTAGCTGCTTTGTTCAGTTTGTAAAAAAATAAATAAAGGGGAGGTCCCCTCCAAAATCCATTCCAGACACTTATTCTTGATGAGGATCTGGTGTGGATTTTAGGAGGATAACCTATGCAAAAATAATAGAAAGAAAATATCCCATGCAATAAAAAATAAAATGTGTGGGGTACACCTAAAAATCCATACCAGACCGTTCTCCTTGTAGGGATTTTAAGAGGGAAGACAACACACAAATGCATGCCCCCCTTCAAATCCATACCAGACCCTTATCTAGACATGCAGCATGTCTGTAACTAGCGTAATGCCCCCGCCCCTTCCTGGACAATACCAGTCCACATGCCCTCAACAAGGCACCTGGCAATGGCACCTCTCCAAAGGTGGACTAATCTGAATCTGGCAGCCCCCTTCCAGAACATCCACTGTCAATCACGATGAGCTAAGCATTGGAGACCCATTAACAAAAGCACAACAAACAGCACCAACAATCGTATTCCACCAATAATTTTACTGCAAATGACATTGAGCTTTGATTTTTTAAATTGAGGCTTAAGTTTAGATATCACTGAACCAGGGACGTGCGGTCAGGGGAGGCAGGCAAGGCAGAGCCTCACCTAGAGTTATGGAGGAAAAAGCTGTCAGCTTCATGCCTGAAGCTGGCAGCTTTTTCTCCATTCAGATCGGCATCTAACAGGTTACACAGCAGGGAAATCCTCCTCGCTGTGTAATCTGTCACGGAGCCACAGTGATGAGTAGCAAGTGAGGGACAGAGAGGCTCCTCCCCGTCTCCTCCCTTACCTGCACTGAATACTGATGGGAGGTTGAAATATTTAGATAATGGGGAGACCACAAGTCTTTAGTTGCATTTTAAAAGTGGTCCTAAAAGCCAAATGTGAGGCAAACATTTTCAATGGAGACAAAAGTTCTGCGGACAACTGATGAAAATTCCTTTCACTTTTGGGAGATTTCATCTCACATCCTGTTGCTTTTCCAAGACAGGAAGCAAATTTTCCTAGCAGGAGAAAAATGGGGGAAAATAACCTGATAGGGTCTTTCACCTCTACATACCCTATCCAACACTAAACATTTACATATACTATAATATAATACATATATACCAGTGTAGACTGAAAATGCTCTAAGAAAATCCTCCACACACCTGAGACCTACATTCTTCAAGATTCTGTGTGTGGATCCCAGCAAATCTCAGGATCTATATTGTTATTATTACAATTATTATTATTATTATTATTATTATTATTCAGCATTTGTATAGAGCCAGCAGTTTGCACAGCGGTTTACAAAATGGAGGGAGACAATAAAGTTACAATGCAATTGTGTGGGGTGAGTTAATGGAAGAAGTGAAAGGACAGTTATGTTGAGGTGGGATAGGCTTCCCTGAAGATATGAGTTTTCAAGGATTGCCTAAATGTGGACAGAGTAAGAGATAAGCGGACAGATTGTGGTAGGGCCTTCCAGAGGATGGGAGACACTCTCAAGAAGTCCTGGGGGCGAGCATGGGAAGAGGTGACAAGGGAGTTGGAGAACAGGAGGTCTTGAGAGGGGGGAAGAGGATGATTTGGGTGATATTTTGAGATGACGTTGGTGATGAAACTAGGGGCGGAGTTGTGGATGGCTTTGTATGTTGTTGTTAGTATTTAAAATTGTATTCATTGGGCAACTGGGAGCCAGTGGAGAGATTGGCAGATAGCGGCAGCTGGCACTGAACAATTGATAAGGTAGATGAGTCTGGTTGCAGCATTCATGATAGACTGAAGAGGGTATAGCCTGTTTAGTGGTAGGCCAACAAGGAGGGAAATACAGTAGTCGAGGCGAGAGATTACAAGGGAGTTAAATAGAAGCTCTGTGGTGTAATTTCTTAAAAAGGGGCAAATTTTGAAAAAGTTGAAGAGGTTTAGTCAGCAAGATGTTTTGGTGAGACCATTGAGAACCCACAGGGCCCAGTAATATCAAAGCATTTTATTAAGGCTCTTATTTTCATTATATTCATTTAGTGATGATTTTTTTTATTTTCTGTGGTCAAACAAAAAAATAATCTAGCATCCCTTTCTCTAGAGTTATTAATATCCACACTGCTGTTTGAAGCAGCAAAAATTGCTGAGCAAAGAGATATCAAAGGATTTTTCATAGATATTTGGAAATGCCTTCTTTTTTCTTGACTGCTGTAGCATTTAATATATATGATCTGGAATAAAATATATATAGTGTGTAATTTATGTTACCTTGTATGCGGCGCGTTACCGCATTCACTCATGAATAATGGATAGCCAGTACCAGAAAGAAGTAATATAGAGTGATGTCTAACCTTTACATTAGGAATTCTTGAAACCTTTTAATGTTTGAATTAGACAGTACATGTCTTTTACCATGTTGGATGAATTATTGCTTTTTTCCTTCAAGAATAATGTAACATACATGGGAAGCGGAGAGGGCGGATGGCTGGCATTTTTTCAGCCAATAACAAAGGCGAAAAAAATGAATGGTTTTGCTGGATACTGACTCATCACTATTGTTACATTTTATTCTTAAAAAAAGAGCAGCCTATTTCTCAGGCAGGTCACATGATGCCATGATGTCAAAAACAGTGTTCAAAGCTGATCTGTCATATATATATAAAGCGTATCCAACCCCAGAAAGCAAGAATGCAATATTGCAGCTTACTAGTCATTGAATGATCACTTTATAGAAGATAAGATTGTTTTAGGCCCTATTCACATTTTTCATGGGGCTCATCGCATTATTCTCATGAATTCCTCTGCATATTGATCTGCTTTGGGCAAAACAATGACAGCTGATGATAGTATTTATTCCTATTACAATACTGATGTTATAAAAAGATAGAGTATGCTGTGATATTAGAACTCCTTTAAGGAGGATGACCCTAGTGTGATGTAAACAGAACATCATTTAATCCAATAACATATTCATTTAAAGAAAAATCTCTCCATAGAAGTTCTATAAATACCTGAAACTATCCTGCCATAAATCGTGTTGTTTACCCATATCTTTAGAAAAAAAATAACTTCTACTGTCGTTGGTAAACAACCTGCTTCCCTATTTATAATGGTCTGGCCCTCTAGCAACTTCAGCGCAAAATTATAGCTAATTTGCCTACAAACGTCAGGTGGTCATAATAAACTGGCCACTCAGTGTATGTGTTCCAACTGTATATTATTGCAACTGTTTGTAGCTGCTTGTCAGGAGTTCAAAGTTTTCATTGATAGGAGTGTACCTTTAAGAAGGCTGGGGCACATCTAAGATCTTGAGGATGGAGTAGAAGATATACAAGCTGGAATCTTGAGGGTTTGGGGGTGAAAGATTTGCACATGTAATAGAAGGCTATTCACTTTTGGACCCACTGCCGTCCAGCTGAAACAGAGTTACCAATTTCGAATGGGCACGGACGTGAGTTTTATGTCATCTGCAATGTAATTGCCATTTCCGGAAATATCCAACTATTACTTTGGTTTGAATTGTTCTTTTACATCCCGCAATAAAAGATCAGATGCAGGTTGTGTAAATCTGTCAGGCATAAATATTTATTCTTATATTTTCTATAAGTATTCTCATATTTATTTATGTGGAATATAGGAATTTATGTGTATATATATAGGAACCTTCTTCCAGTGGGTTTAAAAACAACATCAATTTATTGGCTAGCTTTTACGATTGGTGCCAATATGCAAAAATTAGCATCTAGAATAAGAATGGATTAGCCAGCTGTTATGCAATAGAGTTTTGAATGCAATTAGAAATTCTATGAAGCCAAAGTTGTTCTTAAAATATGAAAGAAATTACATAATTTCAAACCAGTACTGTTCAGTTTCAAGTTGTAACCACACAATTGTCTAAAATGCCTTTGTATGCTGCAGCATCAACAGAACCCTTTAATGGAGTAAGGATTTAGTATTTAGTATTTTATATTCTCCTCCTGTGATCTGATGATGTATGTGATCTTAAGTGTGAGGTTAGTAAGCTTAGCTGTGTACTGGCTTGTATTCTCTAAGTATACAGTGGCTATTCTCAGTCACCTGCTGAGTTGAGTGTGCTCCAGCATGCTGTGCTAGAGATAACATTCCATATTATGGATGTTTAATACCTAGCCAATCAGCAGGATTGGGGAGCCTGTTGTGGATGCTGGGAGAGCTTTTAAATATATAAGGCACTACCTGGCACATCCCCTTGCCTCCAGGGTTTTCTAACTGGGAGGATGCATCTGTAACTACTAAACTAGGCCCCAGGCCAAAGGGCCCAGTGGTATGAGAAGCTGTGGGGATTTCCCCTCCTGGGAGGTGTCCCTAAGTTACTTGCTGCTATGGAGTTCTACAAGCCTTGAGGTTGCTAGAATACAGGTGGTCTTGGGTTTGATTTGCTTGACATTCGCCAAACCTGGATTTCTGGTCGGGTTCAGCGAATGCCCAAGCACATCGAACCCAGGGCAGTTCGTCCATCACTAAGATAGTTATGTGGTTAAGTTGATGAATAAATGCGTGGCCTTAATTTAAAACCCAACCTTTTTTTTTGGTTGGGTTGGTAGTTTTGGATAGAGTGGGGAAAGGGTATAAAGTCTAGAAGGTTTTATAGGCTCATGGGCATATAGACAGTAATAAAATCCTAACAGGAGTTCTAAACCATCCTCACTCTATTGCTTTCCATGTCTCCAAGAAGGATTGTACCTTAGTTCCTCCTCATCCTGACAATCCCATAAAATAGTTTGTGCAGCACTTTACAAAATATGGGGCAATTACAATACAATACCATACAAAGGGATTAGAAGGACCCTGCTCATGAGAGCTTACAGTCTACAAGAAGGGAAAGTGATACAGAAAGTAATAACTGTGAGGGATGAGCTGATTGAAGGAGTAGATGTACAGCTTTTAAGAGGAAGTGAAATAGGCTTCCCTGAAGAGTTGAGCTTTCAGGGATCATTCTATCTAAAGGTCCCTCACATAGACAAGGAGTAAGGAAAAATCTTCTAAAATGTGCATATAGGCATCAATACCAAGTTGACCAAGGTCCTAACCTTTTCACTTTATCGAAGAAAAAAAAAAGAAGTTTGGTCTGGAGTTGAGCTTTAACAAAGGACGACGTGATGACAGGTTCACTTTAGGGGGGCTTGGAGTTCAGATTTTACAGGAAATTTACAAGAACCTGCTTCTTGCGGCTGTTGTTATTTTACATTTTAATGTCGCGGATTCAGTTTCCCATTTACCAGCATGCAAGCTGTCACTTTTAATTTGCGTAAGTCTATTTTCCCCATTCTGGCCAAAAAAAAAAAGTTAGAAGTGAAATTGTTGTGGGTTTTACCTCAATTTAGAGAAGATTTTGAGGGATTTTAAAAATATGCACCCTAAATGCATCATTTCCATCGGAATACAGTCTTGGTAATCCCTTTCCCTCACTTTTGCAACAATAAGTCGAGGGGTTTATAAAGTTCCTTATATTTACTACAAGTTGTACTGTAAAGGGGATTCAGTTTCTCCTTATACCTAACATAACCTTTATGTGCCTTTGGGGATGTTGTAAAGTTGTACTCCGCTTTTATGAATTAAGAAATAATTGTAGAAGAATGAGGCCCTTATACCCACTTTAGCAAGTTTCTGTTAGTTTTGGCAGGTGAGTTGTGCAGCTGTGGTGCATTTTATTATATATACATGAAAATTCAACATTAATATTGCATGCCAACTTTTTTTTTCTTTTTGTAAGACTTCCTTCTTCAGGACAAACACAGCTGCTAAAACTCTATGTGAAGCGATACTGTTGTGTTTGAACGGTACAATATTTCTTTAAAGTAAAAACGATGGTTAGACTCCCTTTGATTCCGCGTAGAAAGTTAAATTTGATTGAATTTTGCATTGGATATCATGGTAAAATACCTCCATTTTCACGTTAAAGATCACATTATTACAGTGTTTTTACTGTGTTGGTTAGACAATTTAATTAAAAAACTATTTGATTTTATTACCGCTGCCCATGAAGAATTTTAGCTGTGCCTAGGGAACATAGAAGTCAACGTTGTGCATGTCTTTCTGCTCATTTTACATGCTGAGTGAAATATTTCGGTCCTGCGCCAAAGAGCTTCGATAAGGGTGTTACTGTCTGTTTAGGTTTAACATTGGCCCATATGATGCTTTAAAGAGAACCGTGGATGGTATGGCTGAATGCCCTGAATTCTGCAAGAAACAAATAGCCCACCTCTGTAGGCATGTATACATACCCATCCATGCACCCTTGCTACCTTTTGGCTGCAGATTTTCTACTTGTCTAAGTGCCAGCGTGTGAGCTTTCACATCAAGGCTCCCCCATTCCATATGATAGTGTCCGGGCCTGATGACTGATAAAGGATATCCACCAGGTGTTCCAGCACCAAACTTAAAGGGGTACATCGGTATGGTGTGCGAAGAAGATATAACCACACAGTGACTGCTCAGGCCCAAACAATATTACATAGGGGACGTCACATGCGCCCCATACCTGGAAGCCCAACTTCATTAAAATGTCAATATTGCACTGAGTTGTTGTTGAGGGATAGAGATAAGTATGCATTTGGTTTGTGGGGAGGGTGGGGGTGCTTTAGGCTCAAGGGGAAAAAAGAATAAGTGTGCTGATCCTGATAGTATATTTATCCTTTAAATAGAACCGTTAGATGAAGATAGAGATCTGGGATCTGCCACTGATGACTTGGTTTTTAAATACTGTGCATGTATTGGAACTGTTTACCTGCCAAAGGATTTGCGATTTCCATTCATCCAGCCTTGTGATCCAGACATTGCTGCTAGGAAGGACATCAAGGTTATTCAACCTCCCAGGCTGCCTGCTGATAGGACAATAAAGGTGAGGTCATCACTCCTGATTGGCTCTAGGCACTTCCCCTTCCTCTCCCATCATTAAAGAGGAACTCCGGCTTTGGGTACCCTGCCCCAACCCATCCCTCAAAGACCCCAGGTTGTTTTCTTCTTTCTTAAAGAAAACCCTAAACATACTTTTATCCTGCAGTCTCTTCAGCTAGCTCAACCAGTGACATCATGGGTGCTTCCACTTTCTTTTTGGTCATGGCAGGGTTTGGTCTACCTTCGCGGAGATCACGTAATGGCAAAACTATGTGAGTTTCAGTCTGCTCAAACAGGAATGGTGGCGCTGGAGTGAGTAGGATAACAGGGACCGCGCTGGAGTGTGGTAAAGGTAAGTATAGTTGGCTAATTGTTTATATGATTACATGCAGTTGATATTGAGAAGAATTGAGGTACCTAGATTAGAAGTGATCAAAAAATGCAGGGGGACTTTCCACCGGAGTAGAGGGGGAAAGAGCTGAGTGCTGACTGCCGCAGAACAGAGGATCAGGTGAGTATATCTTCTTTTTTTCGGCCCTTAGACCACAACAAGCAGTTAACCCTTGCAATGCAGGGGGTAGTCCCACTGCAAGGGTTAATTTTGTTAATAACTGGCGCTCCTCTTTAAAGTCCAACTTTAATCAGCTTGTGTTTAGCTAAATCAGCTAAACACATTATCAGTGCATTGAAACAAAAGGTGTTCTGTGATTTACCATTTCTTTTCTTGCAGCCACAGCCTGAGTAGAAAAGCCTGCCCACTGTTGGCAGCTGCAGAGTGGGAACCTTGCTCTATTTGGGGAAGCAGAGGTTCCTCTGCCGAAGACCAAGGCATCTACTGAGACAATCCTTTAGCTCTGCAATCAGTACAGCTCACACTTGCTGCTGATCAGAGAGCTCTAGTTCTGTCTCAGAGGCCACTGCTTCCCCACAGAGAGCAAGGGTCCCACTTTGCAGCATGCTGACATTGAGAAGCTTTTCTAATCTGGTTTTCAAAGAAAAACACTGTAAGACTTTGAATATATTTTATTTTGATGCACCTGGAATGTATTTTGCAGTGTAGTGGTGAGTCACCTGCACTCCATACAGCGTACAGACCTATTCCAATAGCTGTCATGTTGCTCAAAGTGATAACCCGGTTGTCACCGTTTCACAGTATCAGCAAACGTAGAAATCACCAGCACTTAACTCCAAAGCGTGAAGTGTTACTGCTTTAATTAACACATTGTGTCACATGCGTCATATAGCCAACGTTTCGGGGCCGCGCAGGGTCCCTTTCTCAGGGCGACATAGTGACTATGTTACTATGTCACCCTGAGGAAGGGAGCCTGCATGGCTCCAAAACGTGGGCTATATGATGCATGTGACATAATGTGTTAATTAAAGCAGTAACACTTCACGCTTTGGAGTTGAGTGCTGATGTTTTCTATGTTTCCTGGAATGTATTTTGTTCATTTAAACTGAGGGGGTTATTCACGAAGGAGCCGGAGGATCCAGCCGTAGCTTCAGCTGATTCTTCGGCTCTCTTCGGCCGCCGGAGCCCTTCGGTTCAGTGGAACCGAATGGCTGCTGTACGGGCTATTCACAATAGCCCGTACAGCAGCCGAAGGCGGCCGTGCGGCTCAGCCAAATTGAAGGCATATGTTTTGGCTTGACTTAGCTGAAGTGACAGCCGAAGCGGGGCGAATGGCCTGCCCAAGGCCGGCCATAAGCCCCGCAAATGACAGCTGGGTGGAGTCAACCGTGATCTCACAGCTGGCTCTGCCCAGTTGTAATGACAGGTCAGCCTCCCCAAATGACCTGGGGATGCTGATCTGTCATTAAACAGTAACAACTGGGCGGGACAGTACAGTATAACAGTTGTTATTATTTGGCCAGGACCTGCTAGATGACTCTAGCAGGTGTCGGCCAATAGTAAACATTTGGATGGAGCTAGCCATCACTGCTAGCTCTGCCCAATTGTTTTTTTTCCTTTTTTTAAAAATATCTTTATTTATTTTTTAATTTAACTATTTGTTCACATTTTAAAAATATTTTTTCTACGTTTTTTTCCCACTCTGTTCACTTATTTGCTATTCTGCTCGGTACCACGGAGGTACCGAGCAGAATAGCCGAGCCGAATGCCACTCGGCGGCATTAGGCTATTCACTCACAGCCGTTCGGCTCCTATGAGAATAGGGGCGAACAGCAGCGAGTGAGCTGCCGGAGCTTCGGCTCAGCCGATCCAGATGTTGGATCGGCTGAGTCGAACTCCTTCTGCAATTCGGCTCAGCCAAACATGCAGAGTATGTTCGGCTGACCGAAAGCAGTCAAAGGCAGCCAATGTACGGCTGATTTTAGCCGATGTACAACTGCAATCAGCTGTACTGAGCAGAAGTGACAGCGTTCGACTCACTTCACTTCGACTGGGTTATTCACTTGGCTGCCTTCGGCAGCTTTGTGAATAACCCTCTGAAAGTTCAGTTGGGCTTCAAAAAGTTCTTCTGGCTGGATTGTTTGACAAATGCAACAAGGACATTTGAAAGGCCAACTACACACAAAACAGACATTGCCGTCGGTGCCGTGCCCGCCAGAACTGAAATATTAGCTGGGCATGGCCTTTAATCACATTTACGTTTATGTAAAATAAAGTAGGTTTTTTAAAACTTTAATTCAGCATCACCTCTGCTTTGCTAACTTTAAGGTCAAATGAAGGGATTTCTAATTGATTACCGTAGATATTAATATATTTTTTTGCATACGCTATCTCCCAGCAGGTAACTCATGAATGCTTAAGCTTTTTTGCAGATTAAAGGGGAAGAATTTGTGCGCCGGTGGTGGAGGTCAAACGAGTGTCCATTTATCTCTGAAACAGGCCTAAGTGTCTGTGTCACATGGGCAGAGGTTCTTAATGAAAGTGGACACAAATAGTTTGCGGCCCGCTGCTAGGGTCAAGGAGGTTGAGGCTGCTTGTCATTACGGAGAAGTGTCAGCCTCTTTATCATTTCATGTACATTTGCATATCCACAGGTAGCCAGATAAGTGACCATTACAATTTGTAGGAAAGGACAAACAGATGGCCAGACGGTCCTTCATACTTCCGTCCTGCATGCAAATTGCTGTCGTACAGTCTTATTCTTGGACGAAGCCGAACAGCCATAAAAACCCCAATGAACTGCAAAGATGGTGTGTACAGAAGAATTATGCTCTAATTAAAGAGCAGGAGATTGCTGTACTGGAAACCTGACATAGAAATACAGGCTCTGTAGTTGCTGATCTGTCCTTTCTGAAAGTTTTAGTTCCCCAGCTGTCACCGTGACCTTGTGGGTTTTCTGAGTCGATGACCATTAACAAGTATGCAAATTGTAGACCTCGCTTTGCTTGCTATATGCTTTTTCTGGGCCTGTGCGGGACGAGGTGGTAAGCCACCTTAAAGTGACACTAAACTCAGGATTAAACCTTAAAAATGGATTAGCTATTAAAAAAACTGTATCTTATTTGTGTATCGCTCGGCATTATATCTTCAAATCATCTCTGAATTGGTGCTGACACTGTCTTTCCTTCTGGAGGGGGGCTACTTTTGTTCCCTATGGTCCCTGTGTGTGTCTCTGCATGCCTCCAGTTATGTGGACTATGGCAGGTTCCGAAATTCCAAAATGCATTAGAGAGCTACTGAATGCCATTCGGGTCTGGGAGCCATATACATATATTACTAAAGCTGAGGCTCTCAGACCCAAATGGCATTCGGGATCCAAAATTCCAAATTGCATTCTGGAGCTCCAGAATGCCATTCGGGTCTGGGAGCCTCAGCTTTACTAATATATGTATATAGCTCCTAGACCCGATTGGTATTCGGGTTCCGAATTTCCGAAATGCATTCGGGACTGAGACCATACATACTGTAACATACTGTAACATACCAAACATACCGAAATGCATTCGGGAGCTCCCGAATACCATTCGGGTCTGAGACCATATACATACTGTATATTACTAAAGCTGGGGCTCCCAGACTTGAATTGCATTCGGGATCTGAATTTCTGAATGCAATTCGGGTCTAGGAGCCTCAGCTTTAGTATTATATGTATATACCGAACACAAATTTTCGTAACTTTTCTGGCCAATCAGATGGCTCCCATGTTGTCGTAACAAAAATTTGTGTTCAGACCTATTAGGATGCGTTAAACCAAAAATTGGCCAGAAAATTCGTAAACCAAATTTAGGATTCGGACACATTCGGAGGCATTGTGATTCGGAAATTCAGATGTGTCCGAATTTCGGAAAATTTGTCTGAATTTTGATTCGTAACGAAACAAACGCACATGTCTAGCTATACACACACAGTGCAAACATCAGTTATGGTGGAGTGACAAACTAATTCCTAGAAACCCTTAGGAAGATTTTGCCCGGCTATGACGGGTCTGTGTTAAGACATTGTTGTAGTGCAAAACTTCATTCACACAGTTAAGTGTCGGCCCGTACAGATCGGGCTGTTCCCAGGAAGGACAGGTGCTGTGTGTGATTGTTCGCAGCAGCCTGTTCTTCCGTATGGGAGGACGCTGCCTTACGCTCATCCAAATTGCACATCCGTGCCAGTGTCCATGCTCAGACGCAGACAGGATCCATCCTGTCTGCGTACGAGTACGGACACCTGCACCTGCACAGATGTGCAGCTTGGGTGAGCGTACGGCCGCATCCTCCCAAACAGAAGAACATGCTGCTGCGAACATCACATGTCCTTCCCGGGAGTGGCCCGATATGGCCGTGCACGCCCCACGGATCTGTACGGGCCGACACTTAGGCCTTAGGGTTTTCTGCTTAAATCATGCAATTCAGACATTCACTGGAGGATTGGCCCTTCTATGCCTCTCCACTGCTAGAAAGATATTGATAGGCTATCACTCTGGCTGTCTCCCATCTCAGCAACGGAGGAACTTTTTGCATTTAGCCTTTTGCTTTAAACAAGAGCATTTTATTTGAAATGCAGATTGGAGATCTGGGACTTCCCTACTGCGTTACAGATTGTCGGCTCGTGTTTTTTTCTTCTTTTTTTTCTCCTTGAAGTCGATGAATCAGTACATGTAGAATTAGAGGAAAGTAACCGAGTGTCGATAGCAATCATTGCTGCAAGTTTAGGAGCTGAGATGTGATGCATGACCATTGATCCGCAGAATCCATGAAGATGAAACTGCCAGATATTTGGACTGATACCCAATAAAAATATAAATAAAATGCGCGCTTAGGTTTTTAAAGACCCGTTCTGCGGAAAAAGCAAGTATGATTTACTCCTCGTCAAGAAAACCTGTCGAATACAAACGGTGGGAGAAACCATTTTGTTCGTTAAAGCTTTATGCATTAAAACACAGCCTGTCTGTCTGTTTTATAGTCTATGCAGCTTCATAATGCACAGTTCTTTACAAAGTACACAGGAGCACAACACACGTGCCTGGAGCCTCATTATGACAACAGTATCATGTTACAAGAGACTGTTAGTGTAACAAGAGACTGCTATAGTATACACACCTCCATAGTAAAAAGAATCAAGCCACCCACCACTTTCCATGATGAAAAACTTATTGATTCAGGCTTGCACAGCTCAGCTCAGTCCCACCCATGGTCCGCCCCTCTGAGAGACTGCTATGCTGCTAGAGAGACTGAAATTTCCATGTTCACATTGAGACTCCCATCTCACACAGTGCTGTGTTCCCAGGCAGCCTGCCATAGGAGATTGCTATGTTATCATAAATGCTGTGATGTTCCCAGAGAGGATGCCATGTTTGCAGAGTCAGGCATAATGCCATGCAAGACTACCAGGTTCCCACTGACTGCTGTGCTCCTAAAGTTTCAGGGTTACAAGAAACTACTATGTGATCAGAGAGACTGTGGTATTTCCATGTTCCAAGAGAGACTGGCATGTGACACTGCTGTGTTACCAAAGCTACCACCAGCTATGTGACAGTGCTGTGTTCCCAGGCAGACTGCCATAAGAGAGTGCAATATTACCATAAACACTGCTATGTTTACAGAGCGGATGCCATGTTTCCAGGGACAGGGATAATGCCATGCAAGACAACCAAGTACCCATTGACCACTGTGTTACCAAGTTTCCAGAGACTGCTATGCTACCAGAGAGACTATGACATTCCCATGTTCCAAGAGAGACTGTCATGTGACACTGATGAGTTACCAGAGCTACCACCAGCTATGTGACAGAGCAGGGTTCCCAGGCAGACTGCCATATCAGAGTGATATGTAGCCATAAACACTTCCATCTTCCCAGAGAGGATGCCATGTTTTCAAGGACAGCAATGATGCCATGCAAGACTACCAGGTGACCTTTGACTGCTTTATTCCCAAAGTGCTAGTGTTACAGGAGACTACTATGCTACCAGAGAGACTGTGTCATTTCCATGCTCCAAGAGAGATGCAAGACTGCCATGTGGCACTGCTGTGTTACCAGAACCACCACCAGGTATGTGACAGTGCTGGGTCCCCAGGCAGACTGCCAAATCAGAGTGTTATATTACCATATACACTTCCATCTTCTAAGAGAGGATGCCATGTTTCCAAGGACAGATACAATGCCATGCAAGACTATCAAGTACCTATTGACTGCTTTGTTCCTAAGGTTCCAGTGTTACAAGAGTGCTACAAGAGAGACTGTATCATTTACATGCTCCAAGAGAGACAGCTACTATCAGCTATGTGACAGTGCTCGGTTCCCAGGTAGGCTGCCACAAGAGAGTACTGCGGTCATGGCTATATCATCAGCTATGTGACAGTGTTGGGTTCCCAGGTAGACTGCCATTAGAGAGTACAGTGTTCAAGGCTATATCATCAGCTATGTGACAGTGCTGGGTCCCCAGGTAGACTGTAATAAGAGGATGATATGTAATCAGAAACACTGTCCTATTCCCAGATGGGATACCGTGTTTTCAGGGACAGGGATATTGCCATGCAAGTCTACCAGATGCCTATAGACTACAACCCCTGTACTATAGGTGTGACTCAGCTGGGGTGCATGTCAGACCTCTGCAGATATACCACTGCTTCCACAAGGAGTGCAAGGGTCCTTCTCTACAGCATATTGGCAGCTCAAATGTTTATTTTTCTCAGACCGTGGCTGCTTTTTACCAAAAACAAACTGTAAGACTTAGCACGGCTTTTGTTTGGAAGCACCTGGAAAATATTCAGCCAATTTAAACTGAAAGCACAATTGGGCTTTAAGTATTGTAGAACATTCCAGATAACGCACATGTATTGTATTTGTCAGTTACTACCACTACCACTCACAGTTATATGAGCAATAATTATAATTGAAATTCAGATGAACTCTGGCATGATAATATCAGTAAAAAAAACGATTCTCTGCAGTGCTATGACTAAACCGTGATAGTACGCATGTGATTTATAGGAATTCATATCGCTTGTGTATAATAATAACAATAATAATAGGAATAATAATAATCTCCATACATCCTACTGTGAAGCTGGAGACAGTCGACTAAGACTGTAAATAAACTTTTAATGGTGAACGTCGGAGCGCCAAAACAAAAGGTTGATTATACTCGGAGACCCCCCCTCCCTCCCGCGTGATTAATCCAATATCAACCGCCATGAAAAACAGCTTATATTCCAGCAAAGCAGAGCGCTGCCATTCCTAACTCTTAATTTGCGATGTGCCGGCCATGGCAAGATGGAAAATAAAAGTCTTGTGTGACGTATCAATCAATGGATTCAAATACGCCGTCCGTGATTTATTTCACTTCGACTGTTTTCAAGTGGCGCTTGTAAATCATATTTTGTGTTCAGCTACCTTAGCGCAGTTCTTGGAGCCACCGGCAGCCAGGGCTGAAGAATGGGAAAGCAGTGAAGTGCACTGAACGTCTCTGCTCCAGGGCTCTCCTCTCGCCGCGTTCTAGGGAGTGATTAATCTTGGTAATACATCACGCTTCTTATTTTTTCCCTGGTTTATTTTATTTAGTGTTGTCACAAATAATATCACTTACCCATCTAGTAGAATCGCTAAGCAGTAGTAAATTAATGACGCAAACTATAGCTACCGAGCTCATCTGTCTGAGATTTGATTACAGCCGGTTGCGGAGTGCCGAGACATTTACAATAGATGAACTTTTATTTATTGCCTTTTCTTAGCTAGTTGTCAACTCTTCTGTTTCCAGTCCTCCGAGTGTCTGCTTCGCATTTGCTTGGGCCTAGATGCCGTGTCCTGAATTATCGGCAGCTAAATGGAGACAGAAGGGAAGTATCTAATGAGGATATAAAAGGGAGACCGCAGTCAACATTGGCAATTAGACCTTTAGATGCATACAGGGAACATCGTAGCCTACCTGATTAGTGTTTTAGCTGTACACCCAGTTACTGCTTGGCATTAGACATCCATGCGGTTTTGAGTCAGCAGACTTAAAGTGACACTAATCTCAGGAGTTAAATCTTAAAAAATACATTCAAGTACCTTAACTATTAACACAAAATGTATCTTATTTGTGTATCACTCGGCTGTAGATCCTCAAATCACCTCTGAATTGGTGCTGAAACTGTCCTTCATTCTGGAGGGTGGCTACTTTTGTTCCCCATGGTCCCTGTGTGTGTTGTAAAGTAGTCACCGCTCCAAGCTCACGTCTCTGATGGATTACAATCTCAATACAAATTAGTAAACTAAACATGAGATTGTAGTCCATCACGGGAGTGAGCTTGGAGCGATGACTACTTTACAACACACACAGGGACCATAGGGAACAAAAGTAGCCAATAACAACTCTGTTTACGAATGTTCACAAAGGGGCAGAGCTAGTCATGACTTCACGGGACTTGTTCCGCCCCTTTGTTGACATTTGGAGTAGAGTTGTTATTATTATTATTATTATTATTATTATAGAGGAATTATATAGCGCCAACACTTAACAAAATTGAGAGAGACAATACAATTAACAATGCAATTTCAGTTCAGGAGGTAGGAGGGCCCTGCTCGTGAGAGCTTACAATCTAGTAGAAGTATGACGGTTCTGCTCCCGAATGTCAACAAAGGGACAGAAACAGGTCCCATGACATCACGACTCGCTCTGCCCCTTTGTTGGCATTCGGGTCAGAGCTGTCATTTGGCGAGAGTTCGTCGGGATCGGTTGTGTTGGTGGGCGTCAGGTATTTTTTCTTTCTGTCAATTTTACTATATTTGGTGAACGAGTGGGGGTAACAACTACTCCTTACTCATTTACAAGGGGAGGAGGCATCTGGGTTCCACTATATGAAAGGGGGTACTCAGATTCCTATAAGCCCCCCTGCCCGCAGACCCTTACAACCACTGGGCCAGGGTTTTGGGGAAGAGGCCCTTGTCCTCATTAACATGGGGACAAGGTGCTTTGCCAGGGTGTCCCCTCCAGCAAAGGACCCTTTGGGGGCATATGGCCTGGTTGGATGCAGGAGTGGGGGAGCGCACACTTGTTTTCTCCTGCTCTGCCAGACTGCTTCTTGGATCAAGGGTTTGGTAAGGGACTTTATGGGGAACCCACGCTTTTTTTTGCCTTGGGGTCCCGCCTAAAATTTCTACCAGACCTAAAGGGTCTGGTATGAATTGGGAGAAGGGGCACACACTTTTTTTTCCTTCTGTGGGCTGTCAAAAGTTGAGAAGAAAAATGTTTTTGGGTTTTTTTTTTTACTAATCTCTCTTTGCTACAACCAAAATGTGTTCATAAATATCATTTAACTCATCCGAAATTAACAAAAATTTCGGACTTGTCCATATCCAAACCCTAAAACAAATTGACTTTTGGATCTGAATCCCGAAAAAGAAATCATACAAAATCTGAGAGGAAATTAACCACATTTTTTGCCGCATGTCTAGAAGACGGGGGGCAAAGCTGGAGTGAGGGGTGCAGCAGCCAGCTGGAAATGTGATTCGTGTGAGTATATCTTTTTTTTTTTTTTTAGCTCCCTAAACAAAATGAGCACTTAACCCTTGCTGTACGGGGATAGCCCCACTGCCAGGATTAAGATCTTATTTGCCCGGAGTTCTGCTGTAAAGCTTTTATGAGACTTTAGTACTTGCGTTTAAATCTAATTTAACCCCTACAGGTTCAAATCCTTCAAATTTCTCAGTTCACTTCTTTATCATAAGCCAGCCTGTGAAAAACATAACATTTGGGACCTAACCTCATTTGTTTTAACTGTACTATATATAACCAACTTTCAATGCCAATGAAAATAAATTTGTCATCTGTCTTTGGTGTCATTTAATGTATCACTACAGCATCTGGTGTCTGTAAGTATAAAATGCCAGTTTTCAATATTAGTGAACAGTGTGTGGGAGGTGGTTACAAGTCACAGCTGACAACTGCCCACAAATTTATAGTCTGTAAAAAAAATTCAGACAAATTACATTTCTAATAAAATGAATACCGTATATACTCGAGTATAAGCCGAGATTTTCAGCCCATTTTTATTAGCTTGCTGAAAGATTGAACATGTCATTTAGTTGTAGCATCTCAAATAGTGCAAAGTCTCTTTATGTCACATAGTTCTCTAAATTGCAAAGCCAACCTACCCCAGAATTGCTTCTGTCTCAACCGATAAAATATATCTAAAGTCAAAAGTTTTTTAGTTGTGGAATGAGTATAGAATGATCAACCCTTTGTCAGTAGTAGTAGTAGTTATGGCAGCTACAGTACCAGCATGTAGACAAACTCTAAGTTGCTATAGCCGCCAAGGTTTTTTTTACATTTTTGTCATTCATATAGAAGTGATTTGGGCGGCTTTAAAGCCACCCAATCACTTCTGCACACTATTATTGGAGCCCCCACCCTTCCGCACACACACACACACACACACACACACACACACACGGGGTGACCAATAGAAATCATGTGGCCCTGTACAGCCTACAAGACAGAGTCCCCCTGGTCAACCGCATAACATAACCTCATAACCAAGGTGGCACAGTGGCGTAGTGGTTAGCACTTCTGCCTTGCAGCACAAAGGGTCCATGATTTAAATCCCGGACAACTATCTTCAAGGAGTTTGCATGTTCTCCCTGCACTTGTGTGGGTTTCCTCCGGGTACTCCGGTTTCCTCCTACACTCCATTGTCGGCGTTATAAAAACCAGTAATAAATAAATAACCGCTGCTCTGCCCAGGCAGCAATTAAAAGTGCAGAGGACAGGGGTATGTAACATACAGAGTGCAGAGGTGAGATGAATGTAACATACAGAGTGCAGAGATCAGGCATATGTAATTTATAGAGTGCATGGGGAAATCAATATCTGCCAGGCTGTGGTGGCCCTGTGGAAGCTTGCATTTAATAATTGAGAGAGCAGCTTCCGATATTACTCTGTGGCCTGAAAGTGGGGAATAGTTCCCTCTCTCCCCGGGCCCTATCGGTTCAGAAGAGGGCCCAGGGAGAGAGGGGACTGTTTCATAATTCGTGGTGTACATTAGGGTGCGTTCCAGAGTGGTAGCTGCTGGAACGCACAGCAATCGCACAGGAAACTCCCCCCCTTCGTGCTGGGCGGAAGCATGGCGTTATATTGAGGTCAATGGCACTGCAGCCACGCCCCTCATCCACAGTGTGATCGGACGCGTGACAAAACATTGCCTGCGTTCCGGTCCAGTGAGAACGCAAAAAATGCTGAATGCTGTATTTTTTTCCATTCGCACTGGACCGAAACACAGGCAATGTTTTGCTACACGTCTGATTACAACGCAGTTGGGGGTGTGTGGCTGCGGTGCCATTGACTTCAATGCACCGCCATGCCCCCTCCTACCCCTGAACGAAGAGGGGAGTTTGGTATGCGATTTAACCAAAGTCCATTTTTCAGTGAAAAATGGACTTAAGTTAAATTTAGTGCCCAAAACAAAATAAAATGCTTTTTAAAAAAAATTACATTATTTTTACATTTATTTTATTTTTAAAACGGTTTTATTTTTAAACTTTAATTGCTATCACATGGGGGGCTTATAAGCTCCCCATGTGATAGCATATTAGCAGTGACAGGTACTCTTTAAGGTGATGCTGGGGGTCCAAAAGACCCCTAGTGTAACCTTTACACTAGAAATAAGCTATTGAAGCGCAGATCACAGGCTTCGTGAGCCGAGCACTGACAGCTATGGGTCCGGAAGTGATGTAATAGTACAGGGAGGAGATCGGTGAACCGAGGCTCTCCGCTCTCCTCCCTAGCTTCCCACCGACACCCGAGATGCTGTGGTCCCAGGCACACAAGGGGAGCAGAGGAGCCTGGGCAACGCAGGGGGGGGGGGGCATTGGGCGGACAGTTTACCTGCCCATAGAAGCGATCTGGCGACAGTTGAGTCGCCAAAATCGCTTCTACTGTAAAGCCGGTTTCCGGCTCTACAAATATGAACATAGTTTGTTTAACCCCTTAGGGACCCATGATGGAATTATCCTGCCATGGGTCATCAAGGGGTTAACCTCCCACAGTAGGGTATTCACCCGGACAGTCCGGGTTTGGAATCCTGTGTCCGGGTGTGAGCCCACCTCACAGCCGGACACATTATACAAACCGGACTTGTGGCTAGTAACTCGTGGCGGGCGCCGGGTGCCGCTGTTTTCAGTCCCTTGACTCTCCCTTCACTGATAGTTGTCATTCAAACGACAAGCCCTTTCGGGGTGGCGCCGGGTCCCCTTCATCAGGCTCAGAAATGACATTGTATAAAAGTACCACAACCTTTATATAGACATACTAGAATGTCATTTCTGAGCCTGATGAAGGGGACTCCTGAATGACAACTATCAATAAAATGGATTTGCACTAGGGATGCCCCGATAGTAGTATCAGTATCGGTGCAGATTCCGAGTATTTGGGCGAGTACTCGCCCAAATGCTCCAATACCGGAACTTCCTGTCAGAGGGAGATCTCGCTCTGACTGGCAGTGCCTAGGGAGTATGGAGCCAGTCTTCCTTTCCAGTCAGGAAGCCAGGTGTTGGGTTATGACCTGCCTCCCGGGTTCCTGATTGGCTAGGAAGCCAGCTTCACTTGTTGGTAGGCAGCCTGGCTTCCTAACCAATCAGGAAGCCAGGTGGTACATCATGACTCGCGACCTGGCTTCCTGATTGGTCAGGAAGCCACGCTGCCTAGAAACAAGTGAAGCCAGCTTCCTAGCCAATCAGGAAGGCAGGTCATGACATGCCGCCCGGCTTCCTGATTGGCTAGAAAGGCCGGCTTCACTTGTTGCTAGGCAGTCTGGATTCCTGGCCAACCAGGAAGCTACGGCACCTCATGACTTGCCGCCTGGCTTTCTGATTGGTCAGACAGCCTCAAGTGAAGCCCATTTTCTTTCGCTAGGATACCGGCTTCACAGGCAATCAGGAAGCCGGGCGACGGGTCATCCTCCTTATAATCGGAGGTACAAGGCACTGGTACTCGGTATCGACTCAGTGACCGCTGAGACAGGTGGCACTGTGATTACAGCGCCACGGTCTCAGTAATCACACACGGCAGATGTTCTTCTTCTGCTCAAGGGGCTCTATGGTGAGCTCCTATGCCGTGGTCACGGGTCCCCCAGAGGAGCGGGGGACCCCCAAAACCGCGGGGTGTGGGGGGTAGCGGACACGACCGCCGCCGCTCAATTTAATACAAGTGATCTAATTAGATAACTTTTATTAAACGAGCAGCGACTCCCACTGTACATTCAGCTCTGCTTGTCAGGAGCAGGGCTGAATGTACAAAAAAACTACTTGCCCGACGCCCGAAACTGCATGCTCCGGGCGTCGGCAGATAGGTATTCGCTCCATAAGACACAGGCACATTTTCCCCCTCCTTTTGGGGGAAAAAAAGTGTGTCTTGTGGAGCGAAAGATACGGTATACTTTACAAAAAAATTGCCGTAAAAAGGCACTACAGTGTTCGGGTTTGGCTTGAAGAAAAGGTGGCAACCCTAGACCCGGGCCTGGTACAGGAGGGCTGGTTCTTCTGCCCTATCTGTGGTCCTGTACACACCTGACTCCCTCCATCACCATGTATCTTGCACTTACCTGTCCCTCCTGGGTGCCTGGAACATTCATGGGGGGTGCAGAGCAGTGGGAGTTCATTGAGCTTTCAGTCACTGATCTCTCCTATGTTGTATAAACTCAGAAGTGCTCAGCTCTAAGCACTTCTAGGTTGGGCTGTCAAAACCCAATGTCTCTGGCTGAGGAAACAGCAGATCGAGCACAGTCTGTCCATGCTGTTATTGTGCTATTAGGGAGATATCCCTTTACTTCCTATCACGGAGACACAGGAGGAAGTGAGAGGAAATGTCTCCAAAGTTATTGGAAATCCCATCTTTGACAGTTGTCATCAGAACATGTGTACCTATGGGAAATTTCCCTTCACCTTCTGTTCTGGTGACGCCTTTAAAACTATAGATTAACTATTATTTGGCAGTATGTGGCAGGGGTCTCCAGGACTATTACAAAGAAAGAATATTCCCAGCAGGGACACATGTAGCAATACAAAGCTGACATGGATTTCAATCTTCCCTTGCTTCATAGTTTACAACAGTTATAAAAAAAATCCTCAGAGCAGATTCTTACCTGCCACTGTCCCATGGCACCGACAAATGTGTTCCAGTTACTTCCTGTGTGCTATAACCACATGATCAGTCCAAATATTGTAATAAAAATGCTGGGGAAAGCAGTGATCCAATTATATAAAAAGAGAGCATTGTGTACATGAACAGTTTTCCTAGAATGACCCCAATATTGTTATAATTACAAGAAAGTGACTTTTGAACTTTTTTGGAAAGTCGTAATTAGCTCCAGACGAGGTTAGAAGGTTAATTTTTTTTTTTAAACATATATTGTAAGATGAGTAGCTATTGTATATCAGACATGTAAAGTTTGTTTCATTCCAAATGCAAATTCGGACGGCAATTCAGCTATTCGGAAATTCAGATGTATTTGAATGTCTGAATTCCAATGAGGACGAATGCAAACGAATCCGAATGTTCTTTTAACAAAATTTTGAATCATCTAAATTTTGTTCAAAATGATAGAAAATCGGACACCTGGCTGTTTTCCAGCCAATGAGAAAACCCGTCCAAAACTAAAACAAAATTCCGAAAGATCCGAATAACGAAACGGTGTTCGGACCTGAAACCTGAATGAAAGAAACACATTTTTGACGGCTTACATGTCTATTGTATATGTAATTACATTTATGAGAATGGAATTTTCCTTTTCCTGAAAATATGTAGCTTTGTTACTAAAATTTTGCTAATAATAACCAACAAAGTTTATAGGGGAATTTAAGGGACCATTTCACCCAAAGTTATATTTTAGTTATAGATGGAGCCTGCTGAACTAATTCAGTCCCTGGCTTTATATATGCTTTGGATACTCCAACACCAAGTTCCCATCCACCTGGGAATTTTGTGTGTTCCTACCCACTTTTCTATGTTCCAGATCCTCTTGTTGCATTCCTCATAGTATAAAATAAACAAAAAATCCAGCAGGAAGAATGGGAATAACACCAACATCAACAGAGTCCCCGAGAGGTACAAAAAACTATCAGGTGGTTTAATTCTTCAGCATCTATTAAAACCTGAAATATTGCTTTTTTTGTCTGGATGGGCTCTTCAAGACATTAGTGAGTGATCTAATCCACCAGTGTCCACTTTATAGCTGATTTATTATATTTGTAGACTAGCCTATTAAATGAAAACATGTGTGAATGCGAAAGTGTGAATGCCTACGGGAGTTTTTAACACACGGTCATGGGGTCAGAAACCATCAATAGATATTATGCTACTAGTTACTGCCTACTATGGTGCACAGTGCATGGAGATGTGAAACCCACAACTGAATGTAAGTTTTGTAACAAATTATATTATACAGATAGGGGTACCCCCCAACACACAGAAATGTACCTTTAAAATTTGCCCCATGGCAGGTAAGGCATGCCCACACTGAGACATGTTGACAGCCACAAGAGACCACACATCAGGGAACCTAAGCCATACAGGGAATTACATTTTTGTTACACAACAATAAGGTGAAGGAGACTCCACTAAAGCAGTAAATTCCTACAGCCCTCCGGTTAAAGAAAAGCTTAATGGATCAAGTAAACTCTCTGTCTGAAATGAGATCAGGGTTTCATCTGCAGAATGGAAGCGGAGCTTCAGCACTAGCTACCACATTAAGGGTGCATTCACACCAGAATCAGAGCCAAAAATGTGAGACAATGGTGGTGCATTGACTTGAGTTTGATTAATGTAGAGCCTGCTCTACTTTTTTTATTGGTGGGTAGTGCATTGCAATGTACTGATGTGAACTGCTCCCATTCAAATGTCCAAAGACCTGTAGCACACCTTACCGGACTTCCCATAGGAAAAAGTGGGTGCTCGCAGTGACTGCGGATGGCGCTGCATCAAGCAAAGATTATTGTGAAGAGATGTCACCAGCACTCCAATATGACAAACGCGTCAAAGTTCAGTGAATCTTCGTTTTTATTTTTGAAGTCACTCAAAGTATAATCAAGCGCTTTCGGGGCCGTGCAGGGTCCCCTTCATCAGGCTTAAAGTGAACAATTCACACCCATTCATTTTCAGATGTCCTTGTGTTTGCATCCATTGAAAAATGAATGCCAACACATCTGGTGTCAATGGGGCCTAAGGGAAGAGCCTTATATTCTCATCAGATCTCAGAGGTTACTATACTGAGACCTCAGGTACACAGCCTGTCCTACATAGGTTAAGAGACTTGATCTTGTCAATCTTGACAAGAGTTGACAAGCTTAAATGCTTCAGATACCAGGTACACACACCTGTGGTCTTCCAGGCAGCCACCAGTCTAAAAGTAGATTTCATGCCATTTTGCCCTATTTTGTATAGAGCAGGAAATGGTTTAAACCCCTGTTGGGTTCAATCTGTTTCCTGTTGGAGAGATTTCTCTTCACTTCCTGTTCTGTACACATAACAGGAATTTAGAGAAAATATCTCCAAAACAAGGGAAATCACCTTAAAGATAGCTAGCAATGACTAAAGTGTCTATTAATTTTCTGTTTTTTAAATTTGGATTTTCCCTCAGTTTCTGTCCCACTGACAATAGTTACTAGGACAAATAGAGAGAATAAAGAATGTATTGAGAGCACTACAACTGTGTTGAAATGAACCGGAGGACTCACGTTTAAGAAGTCATCTGCGGGAGGACGTCCGCTTGGGTACCTGGGTGAATACAGACCTGGAGGGTCCAGTGATCTGGTGGGTGATCTGCCTCTGGAACCGAGCGCTGCGAGTGGAGGGACAGCAGGCTCTTGCACGGACTCAGCTGGCCAGGCTGAGCCGCTGCAGCCAGGGCCACTGTGTGTCTAAAAAGCTGTATGATGTCGGCTCCCTGTCAGTAAGCTCGGGAGGTAGAGCGGTGGTTCGTGTAGTGGCGGATGCCGGCGGAAGTAGTAGAGGGGTCAAAGGAGTACTGGAGAACAGTGCAAACTGGGTCGGTAACTACGCGTTTCGAGGCGGAGCCTCTTTGTCAAGCAGTGATCAGCCAGGATAGGTTCAGCCTACAGGGAGCCGACATCATACAGCTTTTTAGACACACAGTGCCCCTGGCTGCAGCGGCTCAGCCTGGCCAGCTGAGTCCGTGCAAGAGCCTGCTGTCCCTCCACTCGCAGCGCTCGGTTCCAGAAGCAGATCACCCACCAGATCACTGGACCCTCCAGGTCTGTATTCACCCAGGTACCCAACCGGATGTCCTCCCGCAGATGACTTCTTAAACGTGAGTCCTCCGGTTCATTGCAACACAGTTGTAGCGCTCTCAATACATCCTTTATTCTGTTGTACCACAGGGCTCCTCTCTCTGTTTTTATAGAGCTTGCACACTGTACTCTCTACCCTCATACCACAACCAACACCAGTTTGTACTCCTTGGCAGTCCGCTTGATTTTGTCGCTTTTATCTTGTTTTAAGGACAAATAGAGAGGATGAATCTCCCCAACAGGACACAGGCAGCAAATAAAACCCATCTCTGCTGTATCCAAAACTAAAAATGTGTTTTAGCTTTTGATAAACTTTAAAGCTCCTGAATGGCAGAACAATTCCGACCACTGATTTCCTGCACACACAATCTCTGACCTCAGCAACATTGTCCAACTGGCATCTGCATAACTGGCAAGGATCCAATTTCTATAAAATAAGTCCCCCAAATTGAAATTTGCCCCCCATGTCCCGTAGAATGAATTCCTAGACAAGGGACAGCACACACGTTATGGCTGCAAGGGGTGTGCAAGAGATTGTCCTCCCAATTTCTGCACAAATGTAGGCAAGTATGGCCTGTCTGGGGAAGAAAAATTGAACATCAAGAACCCTAGCACACCTACACCAATAAAAGGAAACTCCAGACTGGATTGCTCAATATAGCAACAGTTAGGTTCATTCTATAGATGATTCTTAGGGATCCACAGACCTCAAGAACAATTCATGTTTGCTACTAACAGGTTTCCTTCATTTCATATACTACCATCAATGTAAAGCAAGCGTAGCTTTGCCAAGTCGGCATCAAACCATGTAGCAGGCTTGGGGAAAAAAATGGCTTTTGGTATTTTTCCATTTTAGGTTGGTAAATGACCCCCCAGAATGTACCGTGAAATAATAATACATCTCTTTGCACACGTTTTAAATGTGGCGGTTTGTAACGTTCTGACATTTTGCATGGTGCTAAAGGTTTCTATAATAGCAGAAGATTGCAGTTCTTTATAAACGAAAAGCAAAACATGCCCCTTCCTTTGTGGAGAAACACACACCGTTCTGAGTGGCACGCAGTGTGAAGCAGAAAACATTTTGTTATATATATATATATATTTTTTTTTTTTTAAATAAAGCTCAGTAAGGTGTCCATAAATAATTCAAGATTTTTTCTTCTCCTTCAAGGAAATCTGTAAAACCGAGGTGAAAATAATGGTTAGCAGTAAGGGCCGAGGGGAGAGATGACAGGTGAAGGGCAAGGGGAGGGGGAGGAAAGCTGGCCGAGAGGGCAGATTAAAAAAACATGTGGAATTTAAAGGTGAACATCGACAGCAGCCAGTAAAATCAATCAGCAAGCTGCTAATGCTAAAAGAGATCTAAACAGGTCAAATGATCCAAGTCTCAGAAACTCCACCTTTCATTTGACTTTTATACAATCCACTGCAATATATTTTAGGCTTCTGATGTGCGTCTGAACAGGACTGCTGCCTGTCTGATGTAATGTTTTTGCTGTAAAGTCTCACTATTACGTTCCATCTAAGAAGAGTATGGCTGCAGTTGGCTCTGAGAGGGCTGAGCTTCAATTATTGATTACATTGGTCAGCACTTCCATTGGCTTGGATGTAGAGAAAGCATCTGCCATTCTCTATTGGGGGGGGGGGTTAGCGGGTAGGGGGGCGCATTGAGGAACCTGGCCTTGGGGCAGCAGAGAGAGTAAATCCGGCCCTGCTGATACCGGCATCCGTGGGCCTGGATTATCAGGGAGCCGGGTTTTTTTTCCCGAAAAATAGACTTTGCCTTCAACCCTTAGCACTAACCTAACCCATTATATACAGTAATGCCTAACTTTAACTTAACCCTTAAAGGGCCATACTTGCCCTACTGTCCGCTGGCTGCACCATTCTTGCACATAATATTTTGTTACAGTTAAGAATGAGGCGCGTATTCAGTTTTTATCTTGTCGAGGAGTTCATAATCTCCGCCTAAGCAAAACTCAATTTTTTGACTTCTCTTAGATGAAGTAATTACAGAAATTAGACAATGAAAAGAAATATACGACCGAGTGGAACAATATAATTAAAGTTTCACATATCGTTACCTGGTGAACCGGCAGGAGATCATATATTTTCCTGCAAGTATGTGTACAATAATCGCAAGGCAATCTTTATTCAAATTTCCCATATAGCGTTACGACGGACTGTAAAAAATATTTTATTGTACAATCTGAGCAAATCTCTGATTTAATAGCGCTATAACGTAAACGTACGGGCACAATTGCCGCATCAAAAGTCTGCGAAAACAAGGGATAAAATTTTTTAGCTTCGTTATAAAAGCGTACTTGGCTTGTAATTCCGGGGACGCAAGCGTCTCTTCTTAATCTGATTGAATATTGGATTCCATTGAATAGTTATGTGTTTTTTTTTTTATTGTGACAGAAAGAAGCTTTATCATGATGCTCAAAATACAATGTAAATGAGTCAGATAATGGAAGTACCTGAGCCCAATATGCTTCAAATTCTTTTATCAGTTCCTGAAGGAGAGGGAGATATCTCAGATAGGAGACAATGAATTATGTTTAATAATGCTGTGTAGTAACCCATGGCTACAGATAAGGCATTAAAGAGGCACTCTACTCACAGCATTTCAAGTAGTTTAAAGATGAACTCCAGGCAATCGAAAGATTAACCTTTGCAGTGGGGCTACCCCCTCACTGCAAGGGTTAACTGCTCATTTGGGTCTAGGTGCTATAATTAAAAAAATATATACTCACCTGGTCCACTGTCCCACCTGGCTGCTAGACTGGTCCCCACAGCCTCTTCATACGCCAGGCTCCAGCAGTTTAAGAACGTGTGACATGATCACATCTAATACAGCTGTGTTAGATATGAGGATGTCGAGGGACATTGCACCAGAGCAGAGGAGGAGAGAAGTAGGGTTGCCATGTGTCTGGGATTCACCCAGACAGTACGGGTTTTGAGTCCTGTATGTGCTGTGTCCTGGTTTCAGGCCAGCTGAAACCTGGACACAAGATGCCATGTTATCAGGTGGACAGGGGCAACCATGAGGTCCTGGTGTTCAACTTGAATGCGTGGAGCAGAAACGGGACATGGAGGGACGCTAGAATTTGGGGAGCAAAACACAGGGTGCAGATAAGTGTTGAAGGGCACAGGGGTTCCCCTGGCTGTCTCTCCCCTCTCCTTGATATCTCTCCTTTCTCTCTCTCTCTCTCTCCTGGCTGGCTCTCCTCACTCTCTCTCCTGGCTGTTTCTCCTCGCTCTCTCCCCTGGCTGTCTCTCCTCACTGTCTCCCCGCGCTATCTCTCCTTACTCTCTCTCCTTGCTGTCTCTCCTTGCTTTTTCCTAAATGTCTCTTCTCGCTCTCTCCCCTGGCTGTCTCTCCTCGCTCTCTCCTGGCTGTCTCTCCTCACTCTCTCTCCTGGCTGTCTCTCCTCAATCTCTCCCCTGGCTGTTTCTTCTCGCTCTCTCCCCTGGCTGTCTCTCCTTGCTCTCTCTCCTGGCTGTCTCTCCTCACTCATCATTATATCGGTCTCACCTCACTCTCTCCCCTTGCTGTCACTCCTTGCTCTCTCTCCTGGCTGGCTCTCCTCACTCTCTCCCCTGGCTTTCTCTCCTCGCTCTCTCCCCTGGCTGGCTCTCCTCACTCTCTCCCTTGGATATCTCTCCTCACTCTCTCTCCTGGCTGTCTTTTCTCAATCTCTCTCATGGCTGTCTCTCATCGCTCTCCCTTGGCTGTCCTTTGTTGCTCACTCCCCTGGCTGTCTCTCCTTGCTCTCCCTTGGCTGTCCTTCCTTGTGCTCTCCATTGACTGTCTCTCCTCACTCTCTCCTGTATATTCTCCAAAAAAAAAGTTTCAAAAGCTTGAAAAAAAGTTGGAAATCCTAGAGAGAGGCGAGAGGTCACCACCGCAAGCTCTCAGCAGTCTATAGCTTGCTATTGAATTCAATATAAACCCTGAACAATACTTTTTTGAAACTTTTTTCATCATTCTTTGCATCTCAGTAATTGTGATCACCTACAGCCACTTTGTGGTCACATTCACTCTGGTGATGGCTGCATCCCATTTTTCAGGGCGGGTTTCCTGATGGTGATAACAGAGGAACATGCCTCCGTAATGTACTGTATGTTAAAATGGCCATTGGTAGGCTTCTTCAGAAGTCAATGTGACCAGGTGACAATACTGAGGCACTGTTGTCCTATAACGGGAAAGACCTTCCTTGTAGATGAAAACTCAATTACTGAAATCATATACAAGCTTTAACTAATCTGCAGATTTCATAAAAATAATACCTGGCAATCCTGCCAGGAAGGACCTCCTTGTTATAGGACAACGCTCTATCCCTGTCTCTCAACAATGCTTCAGCATTGTCACCCTGGCTTCTGCAGAAGACTACAAATGGCCATTTTAGGGCTCATTCACACAGGCATGCATGCCCGAGCGTAAGTGCATACCGCAGCCTGTACATCCCTATGTGAGGAAGCTGCTGCATGCAGTTACACGGAGACCTGAACCTGCACATCTGTGCGGGTCCATGTCCCTGCACTTGGATGCAGACAGTAAAGTACAGGATACTGCATGCAATTCCACACAGCACCTGTTCTTCCCGGGAGCAAGTCTCTGCATGGGCGTGCTCGCTGTATAGATTTGCACCCCTGTGTGAATGAGCCCATAACAAAGAACTCTAGGCAAACAAAAAAGCCACTACTGTATCTTTCAGTTCCGAAAGTCCGTTGCTTATGTTATGGTATGGTGTTAGTAGAAAAAAAATGTTTTAGCTAACATGGCAGCATCCAGGAGTGGGACACCTCTCATTAGAGGTCATTTATTTTACATTGCAACTGTCAAAAAATCATTTTTTCCCCCAGAGTTCTGCTTTAACCCTGCTCTGAACATTGAACAGCTTATAGATTTTGGGTTGGGAAGTTTTCCTCAAAGAGACTCGTGCATGCGATGCGAATGTGTGCGGGAGCGTGCTGCAAACCAGGAGTGTCTTCATTAGCATCCAGTTACTCCACACATATCATATGTGATTATAGCGGCAGACACTCTATATTGAATAACTTATTCACTTAGAACGCGCAAGGTGACTTCCAGTAACACTCTGGACAAATTGAATTTGGTCTTAGAACAAAGTTGTTTAATGAAAGGAAGCAGTGGCCTGGGAGACACGGATTTTCTATTTTCTGCTCGATTGTCGAGCTGCGAAAAAAGGCATCTAGTGATTTCTTTATTACTATGCAGCTGTGATGTCCATTATTCTGAGGTTATGAGAGGTGCCACAGCCATGATCAAAGGATAATTGTACATATATACCAGCATAAGATCATTTGCATGCGCTTACAAGTCAGACGTTCTTTTACCTTTTGTAGCCATCGGGTGTACAACACAATGCAAATTAATAGAAAGGATAAATTAAAGCAGGACTCCAGGCACAAGTTATAATTTCAGGATCTCAGTCTTATGACCTATTTGCATGTTGCAGTTTACTATAGCTGCATGAAACCCAAAGGAACTCATTTGAACACCACCCAATATAAAAAAAATAAAAAGATCATGATAATGACTTGCATACATAAGATGGATAATTGTAGAAAATGAAGACTACTAAAGATCTGCTTTCTTAGGCACTGATCCTCCCCAAGCCTGCTGATTGGACAATGAAGGAGTGAGTAGCAGTTCATAGATGTGATAATTCTCATATTCTCCTGTAAGCACCTGTAAGCATGATCAGTGTAAAGCTGGCCATACACCTTAGAACCATCGCACGACTTTCGTTGTGCGAGGGTTGTAAGGTAATTAAAATTTCGTTTGATCTGCCCATCTTCGACAGGCAGATCGTACTTGCGATAATCGGAAGCCCTCCCCGCTGAGGGGCGGGCTTCCGATGATTGCAGTGCTGAGCGGGCAGTGTGCGCTTGCACACACCGGCCCGCTCGGCATTTGTCTTCTGAGCACGCCACTAACCCGCCAAAAATCTTGTGATTTTCGGCAGGTTTTCAAGCGTGCTAGGAAGACAAAAGACGTGCGACCGTACAGTAGAAACGGTTGCACGCCTTCCATACAACTGCGATTATCGTATGATCGCAGGATCACCTGAAATTATCGTACGATAATCGGCAGGTGTATGGGCACCTTTAGACTGACAGCACTCACCAAAGCAATAGAGCCCTGATTGGATCGGAGTGCTATTCAGGAATGTGCGTGAGCACGTCAGCTCATGCTCGCAGTGACTTGCAGATGCGCGCATTGCTATGTTCATGTGCATATGTGATATTGGTACCATAAAGCTTTCTTAGCACATATTTTTGTGCAACTGCTCGTGCATCACTAAGTGGAGAAGCTGCACTATGGACACCGACTGTACTTCCCTGACAATATCTATATGTCAGTGTAGACATGTAAGTATAAGACTGGTTGGGTATTAGGGAAGAGTGGGGTAACTTGAATGATAATTAAATGAATGTATAGGTATCCTTTCAAAGTGAACCTTCATCAATATTATTATATTTTTACCCTGACAATATTCCCAGCCTAATCAATCATCTATAGTGAATTCCCTGTTCCCACATAGCACAACGAAATCTGGCTATCACACTATTTTGCCGCCATGTTGGATGGCATTCTTCTATACTATTCTGCACACTAAGGATTAGCTTCAGGTTTATGTTGAACATGAGTTCAACCTGAACTCAGCCTGTTCGGCGAACAAACTGGGCAGGTTTGGCCAGTTCACCCACCTGCCCGAACCTCCGGTTGATGGAGCCAGAAGTCTGTCATTTAGCAGCGGTATCACTACTGGCGTATTTAGGGTACGGTAGGTAGGGCACGTGTCTTTCGCACCACTCAGGAACAATGGCGGCGTTTGCCCCTTTAGTTAAGCTGTGTCACATTCAGATGCGTCATCAGCGCGGACCCTCGGTGATAGACAGCAGAGCTGATCCTTGCTGTGACATGTGAACAAAGAGCCAGGGCAGAGGAGGTTACACTATTCACTTTAAATTACAAAATGTGGGTCACTAAGACACAGGCAGCTATGGTTTCAGATTTTTTGTGTGCTCTGGGGGAACCCAGATTTCTGTCTGGGTTCAGTGTACACCCAAGTGAACCAAACCCAGATCACTGTTGTTCAGGCACTTTCTGTTAGATTGACAACATTAGGTCCCGGTCCCTGATGGGGACTATGACTGGCCATACCATTGCACAAGCTCATTCAGGTTTTACATCTACTTTAATAGTAAGATGCTTTTTTTACACTAAGGTCCTGCTTAAATGTCAAGAATTACCTTCCAGTAAACTTTACAATAACGATTTGAAATAAGTACTTTAAAAAAATACACTATTACCTCCATTTAAATAAGGTTCCAATGGGTTTGTATACACAGAACGTACTACAGTTGCTTGAACACTTCTTCATAAGTTTACTAAACAGTTCTTGCTATGGTGAAATGGCTTTTTTTTTAATCTTCCTTTTGGCTCTGCTTCAGTGGGCTGCTTGTTTTATGATTGTAATCCAATTTGTCTTTTTATATCATTATCCTCGTAGCATCTCCTTTGTTTCTCTGAAAATAATGGCCTGTTGTATTTTTGAATGCACATTACGGGTATTCCTTTGTCAAAATATTAGGAGATTGTTCCCCATCTGATAGTGAAGAAAACCCTCTAGAGGCTCTCACAAATGGCAAAGCTGCTTTAATTCCAGCCTTTTAATTAGACCCTATTTGACATGGAAGCTGATAGTGAAGTTCATTAGGAGAATTAACAAGTGTTGGGTCACGTTGTTTTCCTTCGCAGTGGCTCTCTTTGCCGGGCCAGATTTATGCCTTTCTACATGGTTGAAAGGTTAAGGAGAGTTTAGAACAATTTGTGCCATGCAGAGATTTCACAAGAGATAATCAGGTCAGATATTCTCTGGGGACCACCAAGATCTTTCAACAATTGACATCCTCTATCATTGTTAAGCAGCAAAACAAAATAGAATGCAAAAGAAAATAACGCTGCATCATTTATTGGGTTATAGCATTGAGTCTATCTATCTATCTATCTATCTATCTATCTATCTATCTATCTATCTGTCTGTCTGTCTGTCTGTTTGTCTGTCTGTCTGTCTATATATCTGCCTATCCAGATACATAAATTATACTGATCTATTGGGTTTATCAATTTATTTGAAATCTTTCAAGAATTGACATCCTTTATAATTGTTAAACAGCATACAAGACAAGTAAATAGAAACCAATAGAGTTTAGCACTACCTATCTCTATCTATCTATCTATCTATCTATCTATCTATCTATCTATCTATCTATCTATCTATTTATCTATCTATCTATCTATCATATTCTGATATAATATTAAACAGCAAACAAGACAGACGTAAGTAGAAACCAATAGAGTATAGCACTATCTATCTATCTATCTATCTATCTATCTATCTATCTATCTATCTATCTATCTATCTATCTATCCATCTATCACTTTATCTGTGTGAGATCCTTCACGAACTAGAGTCCTGCATCACTGTTTAACAACCACCAACATGTATTATTTATTTATTACAAGTATTTATATTATATTATAATTATATTTAATATAATATATGATATTTATATTATATTTATTATATAAAATAGAATGCAGTAGAAAACAATGTTGTATCATTTAATGCAGTGTAGCACAAATTATGTATGTCTATCTATCTCTTTTACTATTTTTATTTGCCACCTATAATGTGTTTTATTAATGCACGGGCATTAAAGCAATGGATTATTGTGCCCTAAAGTGTGCTGCGTTAAGGCAGCACATTCATTTTCAATGAGCAGGAAGTACACCTTCCTAGAGGTGCCTCCTAGTCCTGGAGGAAATGGTCTCCAGGAAAATGATAGGATTATTCCCCCTAGCTGGGACACCAACAGCAATAAAGGCTTGACATGGATTCTCACTCCTCACCACTCTATTTAAAATGAATTTTAAAAAAATTGGGTTTTACATTTACTTTAATGGGCTCACTATACATTGCTTCACTATGCACATCGTAGCCCATCCCTTTATAAAAAAAATGGGCCATGATGTATAACAAGCCTCATGGAGTTCTCTCTGCCCAATGGAGCAGGGTGAGCTCAATGATTGGAGGATAGCCATCATGTGACTGGTCAGTCAGGTCTGGGCTTCCCTCTTGCCTTTTTTATTTGGAAATAGCTCTCATTCCTTTTCATCACACGTAACAAATGTGCTCTGTGCTCCACTGACTTCAGGACTCTGAATCCAGCAGAGTGCATGGCACATTTATGAAGCACTTCACTGTTCTTTAAATGAGCCCCTGAAAGCAGTAATCAAAGCAACCAATCAGAATCCACTATGTACGGGTCTGACATTCAGTTCTGGCCTGAATTCTGATTGGTCCCCATGGGACATTACACGTAAATATAAGAAATGTAGTGTATCACCCTTTGTTGAATATGGTTAATGGACCAACTTTGAATCATTATTTCCTGTGAAAGAACTTTCTCCATGTTTTGTCAGACTTCGGGGTGAAGTGGAGACATTTGCAAGGTCTTTTTCAGCAATAATTGAGAAGATTTAATGAACACATCATAGTGACCCATACCTAGAAGTGATTTAATTAACTATAAGCTTAATTAATTAGATATAATGCTGCATTTTCAGCAAATGTCTAAGCTGTTGCTCTACAGCTGTTAATCAATCAGGTGATTAAGGCATTCCATATAGCTCATCTAAATCTATAATCACAAACATGAATTAAACATCAGGGGAAAATGTAAAACCAAGAGATTAAAAAAAAAAACATCAAAAAGATATATCCATGTCTGAGTCAATATAGGACTGAGCGGATTTAGAGCATTATGTAATGAGGCACTAAATTGCGCACATCTGTCAGACCTCAGAGTACCTATACTGTTTTTGAAACATAAATCTTTCATTTGGGTTTTGGGTGAATGTTACCTGATGCACCCGCTGGCCCGGTGTATCGTTCAGGAACCCCCTCACTGTGTTTTTTATGCATTTGAGTTCCGAGCTCTGCCATCTGCCATAGTTATTTAAAGGGGCCTCATTATCCCTATTGGAGCTTTTATTTATATTATGTTATATTAGGAAGAATGCAGCAGGTAAAGTGATAGAGACTCCCCATGCTGCAGCAAGGTAACTGAGATTATGGGGGATAGATGAACTGGCAATAGGAGTCACTGATAGAGGTTAATAGTCAGGGAGTGATTTGTTAAACCAATGTTTATCCATAATTAGGTAGAATTAGACTTTAAAATCTGAAATTAGCTGGGGGTTAAACGCTGGTATGTGTTCGCTCACCTCCCGATCTACTGAGCCGACCTGTGACAGTCTCATTGTCACAGGTTGGCTAGAACTTTGAGGTGAGTGAAAAGCACTCACCTCATAGTTCTCCTTTAAGGTGCCCATGCACTGGTTGAATTTCGGACGGTTTTTAATGTACGGGGTTGATCAGAGTCGGCAGCCAATGAGCTGCCTGCTCTAATCGGGTATTCTGATAAGAGCAGGCGACACCTGTCAGAATACAATGTAAACAATGGGATTCCTCGATCGACACATTGTTTGTGTTGATGGAGGAATTGGGTCAATTTGATTCGTTCAGCCCACGGTTGAAAAAAAAATTGATAGGCGTATGGCCAGCCTTACAGGGGGCATGTCTGACTGCTGCAGAGAGGGCCGGTGCTGAGGCTGGGGGTCTTGAAAATAACTGCTTAAAACCGCAAGGCACACTTTTATCTTTTTTTTTCTTGGAGGCCAAAACCTCCATTGCCCAGACCTGGAAAACTCCGGCAGTTCCGTTCTTATATGTCAAATCCAAACTCAATTGGATCATGGTTCACGAAAAGTTATATAGTATTCTTCAAGATAAACAACCACAGTTTGAGGCAGTGTGGGAACCCTAGCTAAATTATACCGGTATTTCGGATGCTGCTTAAAAAACACTTTGCTCGCTGTACTTGATGCTTGAGGGGGTTTGGAATTCAATTCTTTTTTCTTTACTTTTCACTTTTCTTTTTGCACCTCCCATTCAATTGTTCCCTCCTAAGACTGTATGGAAAAACACCTTTGTAAAATGATGAAAGACTCATCTTAATGTGCCTCTGTTTTGAGCATTTATCTTGACACACCTACTGCACATTCAGTTTGTTGGGGCTACAAGGTTGGATGTTATTACTTTCAAAAGTTTTTTATTGTTTTCATCCAGACATATACAATGAACATCTACAACATAAAACAATGTTTTAGGACAGTCTTCATCTAAGAGGGATACCTTATTATTCCATCTCTATTGGTTACACATTAAATAGTATCTGGTCTCGAGTGATAGCATACGCTTAGCGCTTTTTATTTCGGCTAAAGCTGGCCCCATGCCCAGCTTCCCGCTCCAAACTCCGGCAGTAAAGGAGCTGTTCATATTTTCCCCCTATATATATACCTACGTCACACCTCCTTATCTTGAGGTGTAGTAGTTACTCAACAGGTGGTTGAAAACCAAGAATATTGTCGGACATCCCTTTATCTTACCAGGAGAGTATATGAGAACAGTCGAGACCAAATTGCTAGATAATCCCTTTTATAGTGTATTATAAAACAGCCTGTCAACATAAGACAGCCCTACAAGACCTACAGGACAAAGACACAACAAAACACAATGGATGCTATTATGTTGTATTAACATGGAGATCCTATTGGCAACCATTGAAGTCACTGGTAGCCAGGAGCTGGGCTGGATGCCGGCCAGAGCGTCCCGTGTTGCTAAGGGCTGGGCAGGGAGAAGTGTAAGAACCATAAACATCTCTCTGCCTGGCTCTTAGCAACCTGGAAGGCTCTGGCCGACATCCTACCCGCATACACATCTCCCCACCTGCACCTGCTCTGGTGGGGAAAAAAAAAAAAAAAACCTCTTCTTTAATAAAAACTTTTGAAACAAAATAACTGCTTAGATAGTTAGTTTGGTGGGTTCAGTTCCAATTTATCTGCAGCAGAAAAAAATAGCAGTGTTATTCACAAAAGTGAAGAGTTTGGAGAAGGCAGGAGAAGGGAACAATCTAGGACAACATAGCTGAGCGGAAAGTGAGCTGAATTGGAGAATTTTTCCAAATCAGCTATTTTGTCCTAGAATGTTCACTCCTCCTGCCTTCTCCAAACTCTTCACCCTTTTGTGGTCTAAACCTGTAGGTCTCTTTTTCTACCAGGCTGTGATTTGAGACAGCTGTGTAAATCTCAAGACTGGATGGGCAGGCATACAAATCCTTTGGCAGGTAAAAACAGTTCCATATTTGTATTTCAGCTGTTTGCGTGTTTAGCTGTTTGCTTAGCGTTTTGCTTTAATATTTTATGTGAAAACTAATTTCTTGCAAAGCATGGTTTTTACATCCACTTTAAACTACTCTGTGCAGACTTCTCCCAAAACCACCATGCCCAGGAATAGCTTGATAATCATAGATTTGGATAGGCTGAAAAAAAAAAAAAGTGGAAACGAGCTCCATTTTTAATTAACATGATAATGAAGGTTTACTAAAGCTTTGCATTGTTTAATAGGCATTTCCACAAAGATACAGTGAGTGGTGCCAAGTCAGGGGTCCAAACAAAATAGTCAATAATGAAACGCATGCAGTCGTTTATGCACAATCCTACGCTTGACTCCAATAGTTCAGTTCCCGGAGCAAATATTCCACGGTTCCGTTTCTGGAGTTTTTGAAAGTTCTCAGTGTGAGAGAGGAACAATTAAACAGTCGAAGTAATCGGGAGGGAAATTGCTCGACATAACTCCGTGACAAAGATTTTTAAACGCGGCGCCTCCGTAGCGAGAGCCAGAATGCGATTTAGCATGCACATATATTTTATTAATTGCACGGAACCCCATCACGGAGGGGTGCAATCGTTTTATACCACACTGGCTTTGAACTGCTCGAATATGGAACTTAGCGATTGTAGCCGGAGCATCTAATGAAAAGTACACAAAAGACCTGCGAAACTTTGGGAATAGTTATAATGAGTTTGTGTTCAGCATGTAAAAGCAGAATTTAAAAAGTGGTTTCCCAAAAGTCAGCCTAGCGCCAAAGCCTTCTTCGCGGCATTATGTAGATGGGGCATTAAGGAATTTATCTGAAACCCGCTTCAAAGAATAGCTTTGTCAATCAGAGGACGCAGAAATTCCCTCAACTCGTTTTGCGGTGTGGTAAATATCAATGCGTTGTTCCCATAAATAGTGAATTGTTGTGAGTTATGTCCTGCCAGACAACATGTCAACCCTACTCAAGATGAGCCCTCTCCAGAGGTGGATACGATGTTATGTGAAAATAAATGAAGACCTTCTGCCCAATCTTGTCTTTCTCACAAAATCCGAAATGTAAAAGGATCACGTTGGCTGCCGCATCCGTTGACTCTTTATTGTTTGATGAAAGCGAATGCAACTTTACAGTTCAGATTGTTCAACAATCTCATTAACGGGCGCGACAGACCTATCTTAAAGGGAACCTGCAGAGCATTCAAGTTTTTGTTGTAGCATTTAAAGGGTATGTAAATGCTAACAATGAACTTCTCTTATTTAGTCCCTCTGGGTCTGGTGAATATACAGTGAGAGTATTTTGTTATAAATGTTTGATAAGTACAAAAAACAAACAAATACCTGTTGGTCTTGCAAGAATTCTTGTCAGCTGATAACTTCCTGTGCTCTCTGCCTGTGTTGCAGTCTTATCCGTTACATTGTTTCCATTTGTCTATAAGGACCACAGAAGAATGCCTCTCTGTGATATGGAGAATAGGAGAAGGGGGGGGGGGGGGGGTTCTTTTAG
>NW_017306379.1:1665138-1710408 GCF_000935625.1 Nanorana parkeri
TGTGGGAGAGAGAAGGGGGTGCGGGGGGGGGGGGGGGGTGTTCCTATAGTCGAATCTTATCACCTTTGGGCAGGAAAGGTACCACTGGCATGATCACCAAGTAAAAGTAAATAAGCTTGAAAAAAAACTAACGAATACAGCCACCACATATAAGGAATGGTCAGCTGCACTATATTACATTTGTGTTCTGAGTTTAGATACGTTTTAAAGAGACTTTATCATAAGAAAATTATGGGGCGTGTCATTGCTGATCCCTCCTTTGAGAATTATAATTCTCTGGCTGTCATACTGATGCTTTCATTTCAGTGTTTTTTTAAGCCTCTACAGCAGAAGCGTATCTACAACAAATTGCCCCCCTGGCATCCAGCCCAGCTCCTGGCAACCATTGAAGTCAATGGTAGCCAGAAGTTGGGCTGGATGCCGGCCAGAGAGTCCCGTGTTGCTAAGGGCTGGGCAAGGAGAAGTGTAAGGACCATACACATCTCTCTGCCTGGCTCTTAGCAACCTGGAATGCTCTGGCCGGAATCCCACCCGCATGCACATCTCCCCGCCTGCTCTGGTTGCCAGGAGCAGAGTGGGACACTGACCAGAGCATCCCTGCCAGGCAGAGAGATGTGTATGGGAGAAGGGTGGGGAAAGAAAAAAGTCAGATGTCTCTGTGGGTTGATGAACTTTCGCTGATCCACAGAGTGGCGTCCCCCCTTCAAGTGGTGGCCAGGGCATGTGCCATATGTGTCATACCCTGAATATACCACTGCCTCGGAGCTGCAACAAGGATAGAGAAAATAAATTCTGATTGTTTTCGGGCCCTTATTTACAGTATGCATGACACAGAAATGCTGAAGCTAGGCAACTAGCACTTTTAAAAGTTGACCAGCAATGGAAATCCCCATAATTGAAAAAAAATGCCTTTAATTGTTATTCATTTTTGACCTGACCTTCACATTTTTACACATTTTCTAGTTTTTTCCATGTTTTGGTGATCCATTCTCAATGACTATGGGTATAGGTTCAGTTAGCCTTAAAGAGTATGTTAACCACTGCCTCACAATTAGAATCAGCGTTGCCAGCTTGCAGTACAAGCTCCTTCAATTGGCTGTTGGACTGTCTGCTTTGATCTGATAGACCTGATGGGAAGCCCAATGGTCAACTGAAGGAGTGCAAATGGCAGGCTGACAACATTGCTGCAAATTGTGAGCTAGTGGCTTATCATCGTCAGCCTGCAAAAGGAAGTGCTGTTACTGGCAGGATCTTCATATAAACATGCAAATGCCATTGTCTCATTGTATTTTTTCCCTTACCTCATCAAGAGATACACAGAACCTAAAAGAGTCAAACCCATTTTCTGCCTTCATATTTCTGCAGCCAGGGTATTCTGATTGTCTGCCTGAAATGAAATTTTGGGTCGTGTGCAGAGAGAATCTCGTTGGGTTCAACATTCTCGATCTTACCGCAGTGGCTTACTCCTAAACGTTGCCTCGGTGACTCGTTTACCATCCTTCCCCTGCTGTGTATTGGTCTCTAAAACTAGCTACACATTTGTAAATGCATTTGATTTTATTTTTTAAAAATCCTGTTAAAGTCTAATCTGCTACACTATGCCGGTGCACTTCTGTACTTTTGTTTTTTAGTTGCAGAGAGAACGTGCACTGATTATATAGAGCACTGTGAAAAGTGTACGTAGCACAGTTACAGGATAACATTTTAAAGTATATCGTAACCTAAATCTTCTCTTCCTTTCGGATAAAGCAAGTAAGGGTTAAAACCTGCTTTACCCTCACTTTGCTCAGTTTCACAATGGCAATGGTCACCAGGACAAATCGAGAGAGTGAATCTCCCTTGAAGGAACCCCCTCTGCCACCAAAACAGCCCTGACCAATGGAGGCATGGACTCCACTTCTCCTCTGAAGGTATGCTGTGGTATCTGGCGCCAAGCCATCAGTAGCAGATCCCTTAAGTCCTGTAACTTGTGAGGTGAGGCCTCCTTTGATGAGACTTGTGTTTCCAGCATATCCCACAGATGCTCGATTAGATTGAGATCTGGAGAATTTGGAAGCCAAGTCAGCACCTCAAACTTGTCGTTGTGCTCCTCAAACCATTCTTGAACCATTTTTGCAATGTGCAGGGCGCATTATCCTGCTGAAAGAGGCCATTGCCATTAGGGAATACCATTTCCATGAAGTGGTGTACATAGTCAGCAACAAGGTTTCTGTAGGTGGTACATGTCAAAGTAACTTCCACATGAATGGCAGGACCCAAGGTTTCCCATCAGAACATTGGCCAAAGCATCAAACTGTCTCCACTGGCTTGCCTTCTTACCATAGTGTATCCTGGTGCTATATCTTGCCCAGGTAAGTGATACACGTGTACCCAGCCATCCACGTGATGTAAAAGAAAACGTGATTCATCAGACCAGGCCACCCTTTTCCATTGCTTTGTGGTTCAGTACTGATGCTCAAGTACCCATTGTAGTTGCTTTTGACTGTGGATATCTATGAAAGCCCTTTGAGTGTCTACACTACCTGTTGCTACATTATTTGTTATATATATATATATATATATATTATACTGCTGTAAAAAGTCTCTGAAATTGTACGTTTCGTTTTCAAGCCAGCCTATAAAAAAAAGACAGCTATCATCTCATTGGCTGCTGTAGACACACCTCCTCAGCTATGGAGATACATTGGGCCCAATTGTTCAATATTTATAATGTTACAACCATTCAAAATGCTTACTACACACACACACATTCTATTGCTCTTGAATTCCCTAGAAAGCCTTAATATTTTACGTCTCCAATTTCAGCTCCTCTTGGCTCTGCTGTTTGTCACAGACCCAACTTTTCACTAAAAAGCTTTTTTGCGTGAGACAATACTGCTTTTCTTTCCTGAATTTTTAATGGGGACTGTGAATGAATTGAACTCCAAGTCCATCCATTAGTTAACTAAGTAGACCCGTCATCGTAGATTAAAATGTTGTAATGTAACTGTATTTGAAGAAAACAAACAGTGTACTACAGTAGCCTTTTTTAGGAAGAAATTGGTTTCGTTTCAGAATAGCATTTTGGGAGTTTTGGGTATTCCTGCCCACCCCTGTGTGTTCCAGCACCCCCCACTCCCCTATTCCCCCTTGAATCCTCCATAATATAAAATAAACAAAAAAATCCAGGAGGGAGAGTAGAATATCCCATAATGCACACCAAAGGTATGAAGAACTAGAAACTCCCCTGCATTGAAGTGTTAAGAGATAGATGGTACTTGAGGGAGCCATAGGTAATAAACGCTGGCTGTGGTGATTTTGGTGGTACTGTATCACCTATGGATAGGTGACTGTCACGTACCTTTTGGAGTCTGAGTTGATAAAAGCAACCTCCCTTGCAACTCCTGTCCCAGAGCCCCTGGCTGGATGAATAGGTGCACAGGGACATGGAGTGGCATGAGTGCCTAATGATGTCACTGTGGCAGGAAAGATCATTCTCTGTGATGCCAACTAGTCTTGGACAGGAAGCAGGCACAAGAGAGGAAAACTTAGGGAGCTGAGAGAAGAGCCATAGTCAGAACTATCCGGGTCATCAACAAGCAGGCAGAGCAGTACCAGGCAACAAACAGGAGCAAAGTCATGAACAGGCCGGGGTCGGTAACATGCGGCCAGCAGGAGTGGCGGTGTCAGGATTAATGGCCCTTGCATACTGTCAGGGTACCAAGAAACCAGACAGAAACTAAAGTGCAGGTTTAAAAAATAAAAGGAGATTATTGAAAACAACAATAAACATAATTGGCAAAAAACAATGGAGAAAGTCCAGGACATCGTCAGTGCCAAGCCAGAGGTCAGATGCCAAAGTGGGTAGTCAGCCCAACCAGGCCAGGGAACACTGAGAGCATGATGAATGGAAACAATAGTCAGAGTCAGGAACCAGGAGATCAGTCAGCCAGAGCCAGGGTCATACACAGAGAACAAGAACAAATGCAGAGCACGTGGTAGATCAGAACACACACAAGGATGGAGACTGAATGGACAAGCTGATGGTTAAATAGTGAACTTGGTGTTTGTACCATTACTCTGTGACAGGAATTTTCCATATGTTTGACATAGTTGCAGAATAATGACGTTTACGGGTTTGGTCATCAGAGGGCGCCAGGAGCAACAAAATTGTGAAACACACTGCACACAAGCCATGCTGCAAGCAAGTGGACAAGGAAGGGTAAGAAACCCTAGCAGGCGGTTGAAGAACAAGCTATGTTTACAGGAACACCGAGCAGCGAGAGGAAGGTCAAACAAGCCGGGTCAGTAACAGATGAACAATCAGGACACATGATCTCAAGAACACAGGAAGGTTGTCGATCACTCAGCACCGGAGGCCAGAATAAAAAGCCTGTAGGAAGCCAGAATTCACAATACGTCGGTGCACAAGTCTGCTCAGCTGTGTACTGCCAGCTGTGAGTCTGTGAGATAAGCATGCGGAGATGCCCACACCGAAACCCTGGCTTCTTGACAGTGTCAATTATGGTAATTTAATGTGTTCGTGGTTATAGCTTGACTTCATGACTTGGAAGTGTGTTGGGGTGTAAGAGTGTGTAAACAGTGTGAAGATAGAACTTCTTATTCTGTTTAATTGCTCAAATTTCCATAAAATATGCCAACACGTTTCCAGGGTCCTAAAATTCCCCCTTCTTCAGGTCTCCATGATAAAGGCTTGTGTAATTGTAAAGAGCTGTCAATGAATCCCTAAAGGCAGACTTGAGGTTGACATTCTGTGATGAATGTGCAAATAAAAAGGAATAAAAACAAAAAGATTTGGGTTTTTTGACATGTTTAAAACTGCTCCGTACCTGGACACGCAGAAAATAAAATATTCAAAGTATCTGCGCCCAGGGATAATTTATCCATGTGTTATTGTAGTAATCTGGACACTGACAGCCTCTGAATATGGGTTACTTTGTTGTGTAGTGAATTGCCGCATGTTCAAATATTCTTTTGTAGGTGACAGAATGCTTTCATGCTTAATGTTTCAGTTGCGTGACTACACTACAATTGGCTGTAAAAATATTTTCCCTTTAATGCTTTTTCTTTTTTTTTTCCACCAATGTGTACCGCATAGAGGCTCATCAGTCACAGTAAATGACACTTCCCATCATAACCCCCTTAGGTAAAATCTTAACTTCATACCTAGCATTCCTCTCTGTCAGCCTTTGTATGGCTTAAAGTTCTTTGCTTATAAGATAAGCTGTAATCAGAGGACAAAAGGTGTATAGTGAAAATTAGAGCATCAGTGAACCTCAAACGACAGCCAAGGGCAGGAGAGTCCGAACACAAAACAACACACAAATCCCATTTCTCAAAAATCCCTTTCATGTCTGTCTGGAATGGCTGAACATCTTGACGAAGTACCATTAAAAATGTCTGTAGACATAATATGATGGCAGGATGAAATGTACACTTTAGGCACATTTGTTTAACTATTGCACAATCCATGGTGTTATTTTGAATCCTGAGAACAGGTAAAGGTTATCAATGGGTACTAGTAGTTAGTCACATTCAATAGGACTGTTAGCAAGGTTGAAGACCTTTACCTACTCACCTAAGTGGCATCAGCAGGGAAAGTGAAATTAAATTGGGTTTATCAGTATTATAGTAGCTGGAATCTAACACATGTGTAGCATAAAGCAATTTTGAAATGTTATTTTTTTTTTCTTTTTTTAAAGGAGAATTATGAGGTGAGTGATTTTCACTCAGCCTCATAATCTGAGCCGACCTGTGACCATGAAACTGTCACAGGTCGGCTCAGTAGATCGGGAAGTGAGCGAACACATTCCAGCGCTCGCTCACTTCTCGATCCTGTCACTGCAGAGAGCCGTGACAGGGGAGTGACTGGATTCTCCCCTCCCCTGTCCGATCCTCCAGCGCTGACTGGCAGAACAGACGGGGGAGGGGGCTGGTACAGCTGGCTCTGCCTCTAGATAGGTATACTGAGCTTTGGGTAACGGGAGGACGCTAGTTTGTGTCCTCCTGTTACCCTTCGGAGAACAATGGGGAAAAGCCCTAACCCCATAGTTCTCCTTTAAACATTCATTTTTATTGAAAGTTTTCAGGATATAAAATCCGAATGATACAGTAATAAAGCAAATTTCAGGTCATAGTGATATTGATGAATTTGAAAAAGGCACAGGTTAACCTAGTAGGTGGTATAAACAACAACTGTTTAAGAGAACAATCAACAGGTTATACATGGGTTAGACAATATTCTCGAGTATATTGGCAATCAATGCGACCTGCGCGATACATATGACCAAAACGAAATTCCGAGTAACATAACACGTAAATCATCGTAATCGGAGTGGAAAGTAAAGGAAAAAAGAAAGAGTAGAAGAAAGATAAGCGAAGAAGAAAGAAAGGGAAGGGAGGGAAAAAGGAGGGGGGGGGGGTTGATGATCAGGGTCAGAGATGCGTTGATTACTGCAAGTTGTGAGGAAACATCGTCTAAAGAGGTGGCGATGTTTCAGGCCCTTATTAGGTCAGGATCGAAACAGGGTGGAAGACAATTCCGAATCCACGGCTCCCAGATTCCTTCAAATGTATGCATCGTGTCATGGAGTTTAGCAGTGAGTTTTTCATACACAAACACTGTGTGTAGGCGTGCCTTCGTTTCGGATAGTTGAAATAGAGGGGACAGCCAGGCCTTTGCGATCGTTTGTGCTTTATCTAAATTATCAGGTCTCAAATTTAGGAGAGCTACAGCCGGTTGAAAAGGGGGAGTGTCACTGATGAGGGAACGTATAAAGGCAAATATTTTGCGCCAAAAACATTGCGCTATCGGGCAGATCCACCAGATGTGGAGCATTGTGCCCGGGGGGTTGAAATGTTATTTTGATCATATTAAAATCCCATAACAGTAAAAACACTGACAGGGTTATTCACAAAGCTGCCAAAGGCAGCCGAGTGAATAACCCACCCGAAGTGAAGTGAGCCGAATGCTGCTCGACTATTTACTTCAGGCTTTGTACGGCTAATGTCAGCCGTACATCGGCTGGCTTCAGCTGTCACTTCGGCTTGGTCGAGCCATAGCATATGAATAGCCCGTATTAGTGAATAGCATAGTGGATAGCCCGTACAGCAGCCCTTCGGTTCGACTGAACCGAAGGGCTCAACCGAAGCTAGCTGAAGGATCAGCTGAAGCTACGGCTGATCCTTCGGCTAGCTTTGTGAATAACCCCCTTAGCTTTCATCACAACAATATTACTGGACAGCATACATCACAAGCATTTCGCCAATGCTACTTCTGACCCTTTGCATTTCATAGAGCAAGTTAACTTCTTCAAGGATGTATAAGCAAATCAAGCCATGGAATAATCTTATAATGAACATATATAGAAAAAATAATAATGTAAGTCAACCAAAATCACTTTGTACATTTATAATAGGGTATTGTCACAAACCAATATACATGGCCCCATGGGTAAGTCCTGCCAATCGCCATGATGTCATGAGATGTGTCAGGGCGGATGTTCATTGGCCTGGGACATCTTGGGACATGTGAAAGGTAATTCTAATTCACATGCTCATGTGGCTGTAAATGCTAGGCTATATTCCTGACACCCATTGTAACTGGGGGAGCCACTTGGTAGAGAGGTAAAACTCATTCAACATTACTAAACAAGTGTAGATTACTTTTACTAACTGCTATTAACTATACCATGAACTGAACAAGTGAAAACAGTCACCGATTTGTTAAAGTATGAGCAATATTTGTTGCACTTCTTTGTGTGGGTCTTAAGTTAGACATTTAAGTGTAATTATTAATCAATATGTCTCATATCCCTGGGGAATTTACCATAAAGGTCTCCCCACCATCATCCCATCTCTGGTACTGCCCATCTTGGGTTTTCATTCCTCCTGCTCTGGCTTGGTGTTTCTCAGTGTGTCTGCTCCTTCTGCTGTTTCTTCTAATATATCATTTTCATTAAAAAGTTCAAAAGTTTTGATCAAAATCATATAAGAATAACAGCCTAGGCATTGAATCATGTAACCTATATTATTAGGAAGGACCAGATTTTAGATTGGTTTACCTTTCACTTCAGCAGAGACTCTGTGACCTTAGACCTAAGCTGTCAAGATAGGTTACCCTGCAAATAGTCCACGTCTGACCTTCACAACCTTCAGCCTGCGACCTAATCAAGATGGTGAGTGCTAGAAATGACACAACCAGTGGCACCATCAATGAATCCCGTATTGTGTATACACCACTCTAGGTTTATTGTTATACTACTTTATCATGAAAGCATCATGCCATGAGATCTATGCCATGGCGTATAACGCAGTAAAACTACAAACTTGGAGTGTTGGTGACTTTCTACACTAAATACAAGTTTCTGGTGCACTCAGACAGTAGCAATGACCTCATATAGATTGGGTACTGTAGTGGCAAATCAACATTTAGTGCCATTGTAAATAGTCCATCTGTGATACAAATGCCACCAGCACTCTAGAAATGCTCCATACAAGTGTTTAATAGCCGCCAAGACACAATTTGCAACATTTCGGAGCCTCTAGTTATCACTTTATCAGGCCACAGTGATGAAAGGCTTCTTAGAGGCCCCACAACATTGCAGACTGTTTCTTTATGGCTACTGACTGTTTCCAGAATGCTGGTGGCATTTGTATCACCTATTGATTATTTACAATGAAATTACATGAATTCATTACATGAAATTAGAATTGTTAAGACCTAAGTCTTCACACATGTATGCAGCTCTTTATTTATCCATCCCAGCAAGACCATTAATGTGCAGTGATTCATTTTTACTAAGCCCCTGGATAAAGATATACTGTACAGATGGGGATAAATAGTATACAACTGTCAATTGCCCTCTGCACATTAAGCTTGCAGGTCTGAATCTAGACATATACTGCATTGTATATACATTAGTAGTGTGATGATCCAAAGCGTATCACAAATTTATGGATTTTAGGGGACTTGTAGCATGTGAGAGGTGATGTAGGAAACAAGAAGATTTTATAGGTAATCCTTCTCCTTAAGCTTTTATCACACCTCTTCCTCTCTTTAATACCGTACATTTGTTACTGAGATGTCACTAAAGCCCAATGACAGAGTGTGTTTTAAAAATACATAGCACAGAACACGGACAGTAAAATCATTTGAACGTAGTACTCAACTGTCCTGATTTCAAATGTTCATTCCAGGTCCGGGATGTCTGGTTCCCTGATTGTAAGCCTTTAAGGAAAACTGTAATTTTTATTTTATTTTTGTTTTTATTTTATAAATTATAATATGATTGATTGGAGATTAGCTCAAATTTCTAAAGCTAAAGAAAGGGTTTCAGTTCTATCTATCCCGTGGTGGGCAACTCCGAGCTACAAGTCCCATGAGGCATTACAAGATTGGCAGTAACAGGCATGAGACATGTTGGGATTTGTAGTTAAAGCATAGCTGGAGTACTGGAGTTGCCCACCCCTGATCTAACCGCTATGTAGATATAGCCGGCACCCCCACGAGACCCAATGAGATGCCACTGAGGCAACCACCTTATATTTGAGTCTGAAGGGGGACTCTGACTTTGACTCCTTTATTGTACTGTTTTTCAGGTACTATACTGTTTAATATGTTGTAGTGGCTGCTTATATTGGTCTTCAACCTTTTGTGTATGTTTCTTTTTCTATTTTGTATAAAACCTAAATAAATATTTTAAAAAAAACCTCTTTCCATTCCTGCCTGTCTCCATACTGCTATATGTAAGAAAGAGGAGGTAGATAACAGACATCTCAGCTCTCCCGGATGTTTCGGGAGTCACCTGCTATTAGATAGCGGCTCCCAGACACCCGGGAGAGAAACATTTTCTCCCGGAAAGGTTTGCTCTGCTCAATCTAGGTCTGGGGGTTTTTTTTTCTGACATCGGGGCCGCCGTCAGTCAGAAAAAAAAAAAAAAAACTGGCATAGGAACTAATAGCTAGATTGCTATTGGCTATTTCAATTTGCAATAGCCAATAGCAGACTAGCTATTGCACCCGCCCGCTGCTGCTGTCAATCAGCAGCGGTGGACCTGTATTTCTCCATCAGGGCCACTTCTGCTGACTGACAGCAGCAGAGGGCGGGTGCAATAGCCAGCTTGCTATTGGCTATTGCAAATTGAAATAGCCAATAGCAATCTAGCTTTTTAGTTCCTAGGCCATTTTTTTTTTTTGGTCCTGACAGCAGCAGCTGTCAGAACACAGAAAAAAAAGCAGATAGCAAAGGAAGCACTAGCTTCTTTGCTATCTGCCATCATTTCAGGGGGGTGCTCTCTTCCTCTTTGTTGTCAGAGGGAACCTCTCTGAAATGAGAAGGGCACCTCCCTGAAATTAATTATTTCAGGTTGGGATCCCTGACATGAAGATGTCAGAGGACTGTAGTTCAACCCCAACAATGCATTATACTTTTTAAGCAAGTGATGGGAAAAGTAAAATTGGAAGCCATTTTTATTTATTTTTTGTATTGAGCCTACTGAACTCTAAATCCCGAGAATCACCTTTGCACATGTTGTAAATATTTGGTATTTAGTCTGAGTTTCACTACTGTATTTCCACAGACAACCACCGCTGCCAGCTGAGTCAAAATCTCTGTTTTGTGAAGCATATCGCGGAATGAAGCTGAAACATGAATCGCATTTCATTTCATTTTGGCAGAGGCCGTCCTCCCTTTGGTCTTGACCCTGAATAAATTGCCCGGTGACTTCCAAGTTAGCTTCCATGAGATGTTTGAGCTCCAGAACATTCCTTTCTATCACCTACTGAGATCTCTATTGGATCAAACTTTACCTACTGATGATCTTCACAGTAATTTGCCTTAATGCCATTCTCCATGCTGCCAACATCTCACTCTCTCCTTGTGCCGCTGAGTCGCTCCATCTGCTTTCCCTGTGTTAACAAAGCGCGCATTGTGGTTGATTCAGCTGCACGGAATATGCACTAAGCTCTCTGCAAGGATCAGATATGTTTTTTTAATTAAAAATTGAAATATGCCCCCAATGTTTTTTACTTTCTCTGCTGGTCTTTTGCAGAGAGGAATGCATGCTGGATTGTATTCCGGCAACTGCGGGAGAAATAGCAAACAAGTGATACAATTTAGTATAAAGGTTATATCAAAACAAATCTTTAACTTATCATTAAAGTACAATTAGACCCACGAGGCAAACTTCTGAGCTTATTTGTGTTGCATACACTGTGCAGGATCGATGATTCATTTGCTTTGTTCTATTTTTTTTTTCTTTTTAACTTATTTTGTACTCTTTTAAGTAAGTAATATGAATTTTATACCGTTTCAGTAAGGGTATGATGTTTACTCACTGATGACCCCCTGCAGTCCTCCCCAGGCATTCAGCAAGCTTCTGGCCTGCTGTGGTATTGGGTTTAATAAATTAGATTGCAGCAAGTACAAACAGATTGTAAGTCTGTTATGTGCATGTAACATTTTGCACAACCATGATGTGGTTAATGGCTTATATTTTAGACCTTTTTGTATATTGCAGCCTTTCGAACCTCCATAACGCCTGAGGAAGTAGACTGTTGGCCTTAGAAACGCATAGAGAACTGGATATCCTTCCGCAAAGACTTATGTGACTGTAAAAGATATATTAATGAATGAAACTAATAGCATATGTTTAAATATCAATACATATCAATAAATATTTAAATATAAATGTATATTTATATATTTCAATATATAGCTAATTTATTTTTTTGTAAAGGAGTACAAACAATTACTGCAGGTTGTCTTTGGGTGATCTTGTCAATATTGTCTTTGAAGATCTTTTCATTTTTCTATATGATTGTATTATTTTGCTGCCACCACAGTAAGACTTAGGGTGTGACTTGACTCAGGGAAGGGGTATTAACCCCATGTTATCGGTTGCGCCCTCACTTCCCTGCCTCCAGGTGTCTGCTGTTTATACATCTCCTTACTATTGTGATTTGGTATTGCGCATTTTACACATTCACACTCTCCACATTGTTATATACTTATATATTTGTTGAGCTGCTCAGCTTAACTTCTCCTTTATATAGCTCAGGACCAGAGGTGAGAGTGATCTGTATTCAGTTATTTTTTTCTGTACTTTTTTTGTATTTTTTTGTACTGTTTTCCATACCAGATTCTTGAATAGGGTTCATGTGATTTTGATATAATATATGCATGTTTAACATTTTAAGCTGTTTGGTGTGCTGACTTTTTAACTTACCATTTGACCAGTTTGCGGGGTACTCTGAGGGTATCCTTTTTTTTTTCTTCCAGCACCCACTTTTCTGCTAGTTCCAATTTTTCTGCCCATGGCAAATTATGCTTAAACAGATGTGCATGCCCTGTTGTTAACACTATTTGTATGCAGTTTTAAGACCTGACATGTTTGTTATCTATTTACCCGACACAACTTTATCTTTTATATTTTACCAAAATTAAATATATTGTGTTTTTTTGTGTGCTATAATTGAATTTAGCAGTTTTTTTTTAACTAAAAATATGGGTTTGATGTTGTGTGACATAAAAAAAGTGCATCTAACACTTTTTTTTAAATATTATTGGGGATCAAGCCTAAAATATGCATTTTAACATGGCATGCACAGTGCATTTATAAATTATGGCAGACCTACCTGCCAAGGCACCAGCACTGCAATATCTCTCATTGCTCTGTAACTTCTGCTGACATCTTTGCCCTGTTTCCATTGGGGCGTCTTTAGCCTTTGTGATTGGTTGGCCTGGGATGACATAACTCTTGTGCATGTGTGCGGGAGGTCATTTATCCTGTCATGAAACCTGGCATAACCATGCACAGTTCATTTAAAATAAAAAATGCTGATAGGCAGGTAAGATGATTTTTTTTTTTTTGCAGAAGAGACATACAAAATCTCTTCTGCAATAAATATCTGCCTGGCAGCAATGTTTTAAAAATAGCAGTTTAGTTGCACTTTAACTGTAAAGACTCCTCTCAATAGCCCCTGCAATCGGCTCCTGCTGCAGCGCATTGGCTGAATACCAAATATGTTCAGAGGTGGACAGATGAGTGCCATTATGAATAAAACAGTCCTAATGACTAATTACTAAACTCCTAGTGTCTAAACACTCTGGCGTTCTATAGCATTCTGGAAACATAACCACGTAAGTGAAGGCAATGGCTCCACAGTATACTTCACATTTTGTGCTGTACACCCACTATTCACTTGATTTCATCAGCGGCTATACAACATAGCTGTAGCTTAGTGTCATACAGTGCCCATGTTGCTAGTTTATTAAAGACATTTTCACCAGTTAGCGCCTGCTTGTAAAAGTTAATGAGCATCATCCAATTCTTACAATGAAGCCCATGTAGCAGCTGCATTTTAATCAAAGTTCGCACAATCCAGCTGCTATACAGTTATAGGTCTTCTATGCGCGGAGTATGCTTTAATGTGATTAGTGATTGTGAAGCACATAACAGTATAAATAAAAAATTTTACTGAAAAAAAACCCCCCTGGTGTCAAGTTATAGACATCCCTGGGGTCTAGTTTGCTGACCATTTTGAGGAGATGCGCCCTTGTTTCCAGAATAGAGAGGAAATCTCCAATGGGAGTGGAACGTGAGTTAAGTTTTTAAAATATTTTTTGCTACCTCTCCTGTGTCAAAATAATTTAAATTTCTGCTTTCCCTCTCCATCCTTCAACGCTGTCTTTGGCTTCTTCCTCGGTCCAACGCCAGCAGTCCTCTTTAGGGAAAACCATAGGTATATCATTCTGTGCATTTAGTGTAAGCACAGTCTTTAATTGAAATGCCCCCTAAGGGTCACATTATCATGCAGGCTCGACTTACAGTCCTCCAGGACTCAACGGCGTTCACATGTGAGTACTGCTCATTCCAGAAATAGGGCATGCCTCCCACCGCCACTGGTGGGAGAAGAGGAAGTACTGGTGACTTCTGGTCCTGCATTGTGTCAGAGAGCAGCAAAGTGAAGTGGCTTGGAGGTCACGCAGCGATGTAAAGAGAGAAGGAAGCCTGCGGGAGTGAGGAATAAGTATTTCCCCCTATATCTCTCCCCCTACCCAAAAGAGCATTTCACTCACTGCATGGGGACATTTAATAGCAACCTGGAATGGGCTTTACACATGCTTGGGATAAATATCTCTGTATTTATGCAAAAGTCCACAAACCCATCGCGCTCCTGACCGTGTAGTCCGTAGTTTGATGATGGGTACAGCAGTGACCAATGGATCGGGCCGTAACAGAGCATACAAACATGGGACACCGACACTCCAAAATTAATGAAGAATGCATCTTTCATTGATGAATGTGCATGTCATCACAAAATCGCAACATTTCGGGAGTCATGCAGGATCCCTTCATCAGCCAAAACCATATCTCTGTATTTAGACACAAATGTTAAACTAAAGCTTAAAAAAGGGAAAGACTTGATGGACAATTTGGTTATTTTCTCACTCATATTTATCATTGTTTCCACCAAAGATTCTCACAACCTTCACTCAAGGTTCACCCATTTTTCTTATGTGAAATTGGTTTAATCTGTTTTATGACTTTTGGGCAAAACATTGCAAAATAAACGGTTATGCTTCTATGTTTCTACACTGCCAGTTCCTGCAGGAACGTGGGCCAATAACAGTAGAGAAAGGCTCTGGAAACAGACTATATTGAATGAATCATTCACATCTGATGTGTTCTGTTAATGCACTTAACATTCAGTGCGTTTAGGCAGTCCATTTAAAAGAATGAGCTGCCAACATCTCAGAATGGACAAAAAATTGGACATGTACCATTTTTTCCAATGACACACCACAAGTGACGGTGGTGTGTTACCATGCATTGTGGTGTGCTGCAAATCATGTGTGTTTGAGGTGCATCAGATTAATGCATTGGGGTGCCATTGACAATGAATGGCACGAAATACGGAAAAAATAACAGAGAATATAAAGAGACATAACTAGTAAGAAAGTATTTTACAAGAGTAGTTTGTGTATATCCATCACATCCCTAGTGTTAAATATATAAACACACCATACTGTTTGGTGACCGAGCGGAGTAACTTCTAAGGGCAACATTAATACAAAGATGTCAAGAGTGTTTGCTAGATAAGATTCTGTAGCATCCCACTTGGCAGGCTAACAGCTGCTTATCATTGGCCTAATTGTCAAGTTAATGAGATATACTAATATGTAAGTTGATAAAGAATTCATGAGATGGAGTGTGCAGCGCGGAAACCAGCCACAAAGAGCTGCTATTCTTTCACTTCATTGCAAATAAAAACCTTCTAATCTGGGACAGCATCTGATGGCTCCATTATTTTTTATACACACAGCAGCCACCCTTCAGCAGCATCCATCAATATACCGTAGCACTATGGACTCCGAGCAGTGGTTCGTCTTGCTTAGTAGATCAGATTGCAGGGTAAAAAAAGAAAGAAGCATTATTCTTTAATTTGAAGCATGGTAAAGAAATTCTTGTGAAGGGGCTGTCAAATGAGACATGACTTTACATGAAAATTGTGTATTTAAAGTAAACTTGACAACAAAACTCTATTTAAAGCGAAATACATGGTCGAAATACATTCATGCTTACTGCTTTACCTAGTAAAGGATTTATAATTGTGTTCTGCCAGTCTTGTGGTAAAGCTCTCGGCTACTTATTTATTTAATATTACTGTTTTCTGGGTCAGCTCACTGCCCCCTGGACAGGAATGAGAAGATGCTGATCCACTGATCAGTGAGAAGCCTGGAGGTGGAGAGGTAACATTGGTAGTTGAATTGTTGAACAGAGAAGATTATTATTATTATTATTAGTGATGTACTGATACCAAGTACGGGGTCTCGGTACAAGTACAAGTACAGATACTTTTCGAGCTCCAAGACTAGACTAGATAAAAATTCAAAAGTTAGGAGGCAACTGTTATTTGTAAGGAGCACACGGAGCTCCTGGGATTTGTGCATCTCTGTTCTAATGTATGACTTTGTTTTTATAAATATAAATAAAGGGATGCACTGATACCATTTTTGCAAGTACAAGTACTGATACTTGCCCAAGTACTTACAAGTACGAATACTGATAAATTTTTGTTTATTGTCATGTGACAGTTTTTCTAAAACAATATCAACTAATGATTTCAGGACAGTGGTGGAGCGCCAGAGATAGGTCCCAGCTGCAACCGCTGCAACCCTGGTAATTCTCATGAAAATGCCAAGTATCTGCACTGGTATTCGAAAAGTATCGGTGCATTCCTAATTAATATTATTATTATTATACAGGATTTATATGGCGCCAACAGTTTGCGCAGTGCTTTACAAAATGGAGGGAGACAATACAATTAACAATACAATTTCAGTAGAGGAGGTAGGCGGGCCCTGCTCGTGAGAGCTTACACTCTATTAGGAGGGGCAAGTTATACAAAAGGTAATAATTGTGTGGGATGATTTAATAAAAGAACTGAAAGTACTGTTATATGGAGGTAGCCTCCCTGAAGAGATGAGTTTTCAAGGATCACCTAAAGGTGGACAGAGTAGCAGATAAGCAGACATATTGGGGTAGGGAGTTCTAGAGAATGGAAGACACTCTGGAAAAGTCCTAGAGGTGAGCATGCGCGGAGGTGACAAGAGAGCTGGAGAGCAGGAGGCCTTGGGAAGAGCGAAGGGGGCGGTTTGGGGATATTTTGAGATGAGGTGGGTGATATAGTTTGGGGCGGATTAGTAGATGGCTTTGTAGGTTATTGTTAGTATAGTATGAATTCCTTACAAAATAGGTGCACTTTTGCCCTCCTTCTCTGACCTAAATGATCTCACCCTCGCCCTCCAAGACCCAAAGGCTGATGTTCCGTGGATTGGTGACATCCATCGCTGCAAGTCTCCCTCTCTTGGCTGCTTCCGTCTCTCACCTGGGAGATGGCCCCATAGAAGTCTAGGTTGCTGTGATGTGCAGGTACAGCCAGCATAGGGAGCATTGCAGTGCCCATCAGTTGTTGGTAAGTACGAATCTGCAGAGGGAGAGGATGGGATTGTTTAGGTCAAGGGGGGCACAAAGAATAACTACACTTTGTTTTAAAGTGTACTCATGGTTAGCAGTTCCCTCTTACAGCACTGGGGGTCCCTGGTTCGAATCCTGAATAGGACACTATCTGCAAGGAGTGTGCAGGTTCTCCCTGTGCTTGTGTGGGTGTCCCCTGGGTACTCCGGTTTCCTCCCACACTTCAAAGACATGTGGGAAGGTTAATTGGCTCTGGTCTAAAATTGGCCCCTGTGTGTCTGTGCAATATAGGTAGCTTAGATTGTAAGCTCTTTGGGGGCAGGGACTGATGTGAATATGCAATACGTTAAGCTCTGTGTAAAATTGTCAGTGCTTTATAAATACCTGCAATAAAATAACTGGGAACTATGTCACCTGTCTGGGTGTGCATTGTGGAAAATTAATGTAAATCATTCATTTTGCTGCACAGAATTACAAATTCTTTGGCAGCTAAGACAGTATACATACAGTATATGCATTTCAACTGTGTATTTAGCCTTTTTCGTTATATCTGTTCAATGATTTCTGATCATCCTGCTGATCCTGCCAGAAATCTAGATAAATAGTAACTTCCAGCTCTCTCTATCTCTGCTGATTAGTTAGCATTGTTTTGAGCTATCTCTGTGGACTACAGAAAGCCTCTCCCTTTTGTTATGGAAAAGAGCAAAGGGGGAGTGTTCTGCAGTTCTAATGCATTTTCTGTACTATCGATACATAAGGGAGTGGGCGTTGTCATACTATGACAGGCGTGTTGCTGGCTGGATCACCAGGTGAAAATAAAGGAAAAAAGAAACCTTAAAAAAATAAAAAATAAATAAAAGCAGCCACCACATCTAAGGACTAAGCTGTAATATGTTAAATGTATTTACTGGGTTTAAAGTACAAAGCAGTAGATATATGGAAAAACATTAAATAAAACCCAAAGTTACAAAGTAGATATAAACTTACCTGTGTCAGTGCCGCTCGCTCCCGTCAGAAGACCTGAAGATTCTCGAGCGGCCGTGAAGGAACATGGGGCGGGCGCATGTGCAGTAGAGATCTTCAGCCGGAAGAAGAGGAGAGACACAGTGTAAGTCAATGCACACAGCCAGGAGTGTGCACGTACACAGACACCATGGGACACAGAAGACACAGCAGCCAGCACTGGATCAGAAACCAGCACCAGATGGACTCATGAAAACTATTGGAAACTAATGTCACTTTAAATACACCATAAAGTACTTAAAGGTCAAGCTAAAGGTCCTCTTTAACGCAGAACTCCAGGCAAAAGTGTTAAGGGCTTTTTTTTGTCTAGGTTCAAAAATACAAAAGTTATTCTCACCTGATCCACAGAGCCGGCTTGCTCCTAGGCCCAGTTCCTGGAGCCTCTCTCCCCCTCCACTGCAGCAGTCCAAGGATCCTTAAGTCATCACGTTCTATACACGTATAGGATGTGAGGATGCTGAGGCACATACCCTCGCTGCAGCAGAGGAGGAAATGGGCTTCAGGGACCGGAGTATATATTATATTTCTCAGGATGCCACGCTACAAAGTTGTAAATCCACAGCGAGATTTATTCCAATGCAATAAATGAAATAGACCAATTATAGTTTCGTTTTAACACCTTTATTTTTAATGTTTATCTGAAAGATTAGATTATCAGTTGGTCTGGAACAGAATGGAATACAGTATCAAAAAACTTTAATAACAAGCATCCTTCAAGGAAGAACTCAACAATTTATTTCAAGGGTAAAGCCCACACCCTGGTTTAATGGGAGTGAAGTGCTTGGAGAAAAAGGAATAATAAGACAGTTTTGATCAAGGTATCCCAATTCCCCTCATTCCATCTCACTGCAGAGCTGCTTCCTTGGCCCAACACTGCTCCCCTTTGGTTACAGAGGATTCGTACGATGTGAGGAAAACCGTGTTAATAACCCTTCCCTGTGTATCACATTCCACAATATGAAAAAGCTGGCAGACATCACATCACTGCACCATTGTCATCAAGTTGCAATATTAATTCTCTCAGTTTCCTCAGTTCTCTGGATCAAAACAGACTGTTTTCAGTTTCTCCCAGGCAACAGAGAACTAAGACATTGGCTGAATTTCAAGATATGAGATTCCTTCCTGCTTCTTCCTCTGAAGAAAAGGCCTTCTCATAAGCAGCTTCCAGGTGCAGGCTTGGCAGTAAATCACAAATAACAGGCTAAAATATAAATAATTAGATATTTTTCTGGAAGACGTGAAAATGAAGGACACGCAGATTTGCGGTCCATCTAGCTAAGCTCTGTGACTTGGCTGCCCCTTTTCTCTGGTTAAAATTAGGGATCAAACGGTGATGTGAGCATTACCACATATGTCTGAATTTTTGAAGCGGTGATACTGTATTTGACCTTGAACTTGGAACAGGTGAAAATAAAGGTAAAACGTTCTGAATAGGACCAACATCCTTATTTATTTGTGTGCCAGTGTCCAGGAGCAAGGTGGCTTTGTGCCTGTTGCGGTTTGCGGGGTTTTATTGTATGATAATAAGACACAAAAGTAACATTAAAAAAAAGGACCCTTTAACTGAGGCACTAAAAAATTGCAGGTTGAGCAGATTAAGCTCTTCAGCATCATTAGTTAAAGCAATGATTGCTTTGTTCAGTCAACAAGATTTCAAGGAGATGGACTAAAGATGGGGTTCCTATGCCAGCCATCCACAGTGCAAACAATGCTACTGTTGTGAAGTAGCATATGAAAAGATGTCAAGTGGTGAATCAGCTGCAGTGGGGCAGATTGTGAGCAGTGAGTAAAAAAGAGGAGTTGGGCTTCTCAAGCAACCGCAGCGTGTACCAGTTTGCCATGTTTTTATCTTTTGTTGCCCAACAGCACCCTAAAAAACAAGGATATGATCAATATCAGTGAGCACTTTAGTTGATGGGGTATATGCATCAATTAATTTGCCAAATAGTTGCCCAAAATTCGCACAATATTATTTGGAGAACATTCATACTATGTATGAAACCAAATTAGAGGAAATTCCCCTAAGATTCATCCAGTGAAAATGACATTCCGTGACACTTGACAACAATACTATTTTTTAATAGAAAAATGTATTTACTGTGACATTCACCCTATGCAAGAAAATACACATTCACCTGACATTCCTTTAAACTTTTTAAACTAAATTTTCCTGGTCTGAGCTGCCAAAACATTGCACTTTCAGCAATGACTTTCCACTTGTCATTCATTGCTATTCAGCAATGAATGACAAGTTCAGCATTTCAATGATTATGTTTTCAATATATCAAGTTTTTTTTTTTTTATTTAATAGAAAAACAACTTGGCTATGGGGATATCAGATGGGGTTGAGGTTCGGGTTGGGGTTGAACCGTGAGAGCGATCTGAGACCAGTGTGTTCACAGTTCAGCGAACGGCTGAACAAACTGGCAATATTTGGCCATTTTGCCCACCTGGACATAATTGACATCATGGTCATGACATATGTGGTCATCATTATATTTGGAACGTCATCAAGGGTCCCAGGTCAGTTTGTTGACGTAGAACAACTGGCCAGGGATCTGTCATTTTACAGCAGAATTGTGATGGGTTAACACCATCGGACATCAGATCTGTCAATTTACGGTGGTAGCACTACTGGCGCAGAATAACAGACCCCTAACCAGGTGATGTTTATAAAGAAAAATGATCATGACATTTAGGGTCAGTCCTCAAGGGAAAAATGGTAAGTATTGCAAGCATGCAGACCCGCTCTGGTGTTGATACCAGCCCACATGTCCTATGGCATTAAGCAGGTATTCTGAAAAACTGGTTTCCCCTTACCAAAGCACCAGTACCTGATACTGATGGGTAACCCTAGTGCCCAGAAAAGGGTAGTGGCAAGGGGGCTTATTCACCACCAACCTGCTCCCCATTGGGAGCAAGTAGGTGGCACCCTACCTGGTGAACCGACTTCAGGGCGCCTCAGACCGATAACCAGTTCATCACACATGCGGGTGAGTGAAGCAGATAAAAAAACACAGAACACTGAATATACAAATTACTATTACTTTAATAATTTATGTTCCAGGTTCCAGCGAAGTCCGAAAGTCCAACATCCATCTAAGATCAGCAGTTTGGAGGAATGAGGATCAATGATCCCCCCCTCCCTCACCTTGCATTATGGTGCACTGCAGCATACCTTAATACATGCAAAAATGGTCATGACCAGCACTAAAATGCACCACGCCACAATTCCTTCATTTTCATTTGATCGCGCATCACCGTAAGCATTAGTGTAATCAGATCCTGTGTGATCAATCAGATCTAGCAATTGTCCACTAGACCCAAGAACTGTCACATGGGAGGAGGCCAGATGCTCTCACATACCTGGATGCACCAGATATTTTGCACCACCTGAGCTGGAGGCAAGAGCCATGGAGTATTGCTGTAGGAGTGAGTAATAGTAGATAATAGGAAGGGGTAATTTCACAGATGCTATTGCTTTACTCTGAATACTGAAAATTACAGGGTCTCTTTAAGATAACAGACTATAAACCTCCTTTAATAGAACATGGGGAAATTATTAGTGAACCTGGCTCCTAAGATTATCTAACAATAAATATATTAGTTAACACCCTTTCAATAGCTTTGATGTCCTATAAAGTATTTTTTTTTTTAAGTACAAACACAGAGGCACTAGGGCTAATAAAATAGCTTTTAGTAGACATAAATGAGGAATACCCAATAATATTTTTAAACCAAGTATATTCATAATAAAAGCTATTTTTATTAAGATAATGAACCATTTTTACGCTCACTCCATAAACTGGTCACAGTGTTTAATTTTCTCAAAACCGTTCCTGGATCAGAATGCATAAACACATTACCAAAAAGGATGACAAAATATAAAAGTGTGCTGGAAATGGGCCCCTAAAACTGGAAAATCATAAAAGGGTAAAAAGGGAAGTTTACAACAAGGAGCCGAGAGTTTACCAAAGCCCATCAGCCGGCAATATAATTCAATAAATAATGCTGCTTAGTACACGTTTTAACCCGCTGAGAAGCAAAAACGAAAAAAAATTATTTTTAAATTTGTATCAGTGGGATAAAAAAGCATTATTTTATTCCATAAAGCAATAGAAAGATTTATCCGGATGCAAATTGCTCTGAGGTATATCAACCAATAAGGGCACGTCTTTCAACAATTGCAGTAAGATGTAATGTATAGAGTACACTGTTTAATGTTTTGTTAAATAGAAAACAGATCAGCATGATGTAATCATCTTATTAAAGCGAATCTAAACTTAAAAACAAAAAATTTAATTGATTGCGGCTCAGCTGTCCTTAGATGTGGTGACGGCATCCGTTATCTTTTTTCAGGATTTTTTTCCCCGTACTAAACCTGTTGATTCTGCCTAGGCATGACCAAACCTGGTCCGAACCTGAGCTCATCCGAACCTGGAAAGAGCTCCTTCCAAACACCAAAGGAAGCTCCTCTGTGTCACCCAATCAGCTGTAAGGACCCATTTACTCAATTTTCAGTGCTTTTTGTGTGTGTTTCTTTAGTGCATTTTGCGCATTTTTATGCGCGTTTCAGCGCGTATTACAGCGTATTTTTGAAGCTCGTTTTCACTAGTCCAAGGAGAAGCAGGTTCAGATGCTGAAACGAGCATTAAAACGCACAGCATTGCACAAAAACGTGCTGATAAGTGCATTTCCATTGAAGTCTATGGAGCAAAACTAGCAGATCAGCGCAACAAAAGAAGCTCAGGGACTATTTCAAGCGACAGGGGTATTTGTATGCGTGATTCCGCGCGGTTGGGTGAACGGCCACATAGGAATGTTTGGTTTTTCTTGCGTGTGTTTCAGCGCGGAAAAAATCCACGTGACGAAACCGCCCTGGTGTGAACAGGGTCTGAGCGGGGAATTCTCCATCAGCAGATGGACGTAAGCGATGTGGTCGGATGTAGTAACATTATTGCCCTATATTTGGTAAATTACATATTATGACTATGTGACCATATAAGGCAAATGACAACAGCACGAGCATCCCACCCCTTTGTGTACATGCAGCTGCAAGGCGGGGAATGCTCAGCCTGCAGCTGATTGGGTGGAAGTGTCCATGGCAATTCCTTGTTTGAAGGAACTCATGTTTGGACTGAGCTTGGTCCGAACCTGAGCTTATCCCTAATTCTGCCAGCACCCCACTCCCAGTCTTAGTTCAAAACTTACTCGCCCTTCTTATCGGGACAACAGAAACAAGACGGGACTACAGAACCCCTCCCCTCTCTTATTCTCCATAACATAGAGGTGATGAGCCCACGACACTCAGGGATAGCTGAGAACAATGTAATTGATAACAGCAAACACAGGCAACGAGCACAGGAAGTCATTCACTTACAGGATTTCAGGCAGGATCAATGGTGTTTTTTTTAACCCTATTAAAAAAATATAATAAAACCCTTTCAATGGTAGATTTTACAGACCACAATGCACCAAATAAGAGATGTTCACTGTTAGGGTTTACATACATGTTAAAGTGTATTTATTTTTATAAAAAAAGGTTGGTGCACTGTACCTCTGTCCAGTGTCCCATCCTGCTCACTGGTTGCCAGGAACTGGATAGAACACTAGGCAACGTGTCCTACTCACCTTCTGGTAACCAGTGACGTCAGTGAGCTGGGTGGGATGCCGGCCAGAGCTACGCACATTGCTAAGAACTCTTAGAAACCTGGGGTGGCAGGGATGTGACCCAATGAGACCCCCCACTTGACCCAATGAGATGCCACATGAGGCAAGCACCTCAGGCTGCTTCATAACAGGGATGGCCCTGTGCATATGTACATGCGAGAAGCTATAATGACACATAACATACACGGGCTGTTTCCATCTTTGCTATAATAGACAATGGTTTCACTTCACCCCTTCCTTTTACAATGCAAGCTTTAAAACCAGTCCACGCACTCAAAACAGTGTCCTCCCTGGGAGGCGAATAGCTTATCTCAACAGCTGTTAAAATATAAGTCTGGGTAAAATGAACACGTATTTGATGCATCTCTCCATCTCCCATGCACATTTAGCCTTGTTTTAACTCTTTGCAAGTACAGAAAAATACCTGTGAAAATCCAGCGAGCTCCTAACTTTCTGTACAAGCTGCACTATTATAGCCTGCAGCATTGTCAGCCCTGCCTGAGTTCTCACGTCCATAATACGGATATGGAAGATGGAGGATGCGGCTACACAGAATTACATGCAGTCACACGCAAACCCGAACCTGCACATCCGCATATCCGGGTGCCCGCACTTGGGCGCATACAGTATGTGTCCAAGGGCAGGCACCCGGGCCTGCAAGGATGTGCAGGTTCAAGTATGCGTGTGACCGTGTGTAATTGCATGCAGCTGTGTCCTCCCATAGGGAAGAACAAGCTGCTGCATGCGATTACATGCAGTACCTGTCCATTCCAGGATTGGAACAATTGATGAGCGTGCACACTGTACAGACATGCTCGCCCGCCTGAACGAGCCCGTTCAGTTTTTTTGTTTTTTTTAAGTATAATCAATGTTTTATTTATTTTTCGATAAAAGTGGGAAAAGTTCTCAGAGACAAAAATGACAAAACAAATGCACGTGTGATGTATCAATAATGCGCTTGTCACTAAAAGCCAAATTCAAAGGTGGGGTTACAGTTGACTCTGCAAGCTCAGGACAGGATTGTAATCTCGTCATCTAATACAGCTATGTAAACAAAACGCTTTTTTTGACGCCGCTCGGAATTTACATGCACGCACATCAAAGGCCGATATTTGATGAGTATCGTGCTTTTAATTTATTTATTTCTTTGTGTGCGCTAAAAAATATTTGTCAGGAGCTTTGCTTGGAGAAGAAATGTTAAATATTTAAATAAAATGCATCTCAGTATTTTAATGACCTCAGTATATTTCGGTGTGTGTGTGTGTCTGTGTTTTCTTTTTTTTTTACTTCTCTGTACTTTTTGGAGTCAGAAAAAGCAGCGGGATCACAGGAATGTAAGATAAGACGAATATATTTTCCCTAACCACCTGGGTCGCAATGAAATATTCAGTATGGACATGACACAACCTGGTGTATAGAGTGTATGGCATTCGTATAGTATTACAGTTAAAAAAAATTGGTTTTATTAAAAAACAAAATGTATAACAAATTTAAATGCTACACAAGCTGATTTTTAATTTTGTTATTAAAGTTATGTAATGACAAAACTTTTTTTGTTTTGCTTTAGCTTGAATATAAAAGAGTTAAAACTTTTTTTTGTGGGGGTAACCACTTTTGTCCAACTGGGAAGATTTCCCTCTTCTTCCTGTCCTGGATATGCAATGGGAGATCTCTCCAAAGTGTACAGAATTCTTCTCTTAGAGAGTTGTCACAAGAACAGGTGTCCCTGGAGGATTTTGTTCTCCTTCTCTGGATAAATCAAAGTTATTAGATTTCCTTTTTCAGTCTCAGTGACAACGGTGACAATGGTCACTATGAAAATATAGCGGGGTGAGTCTCCCCAGCTTAGGCAGAGACAGCAATAAAAACCTGACAAAGGACATAAACCTTCCTTGCTCTATCCAAACCCAAGAAAAAAAATTGCCTTTATATACATTAGAAAGGTTTTCATTTCATTTTATTTTTTAGCCAGTTATTATATTCTGAAACTGATAACATGCTAGATTATACTTCCTTGTAACCATTGCAATAGTATGAGTCACAGACAGTCCTCTTAGTCACGGCATGTTCAAGCCTAACTCCAGGTCCCCCTCCTAGTTTGCTGACCTTCCCCCTTCCCCTTTTAGTCTGGTCATGTGACATCACACATCCTTTTCATCCCCTTTTTTCCCCCCAGGGGAAATACTGCCTGGAAAACGTTTTACTTTATACAGGATGGGGAGGGGGGGTGTGGGGGATGTGGGGGGGTGACCTTCTTACAAAAATGTTTTATTTGAGTTGGACTTTAAGCAAAGGAAAGAACAGTTATATCTAATTGGTTGCTAAAGTTTGAATGTCATCATTGCACTTTATACTGTTGGATCAATTAGAATAATTTGAAATGTATAAATCTAATTTATTTATTCATAATTGGTATTTATATAGTGCTGACAATTTACACAGCGCTTTACATGCACATATGCACATTAACATCAGTCTCTGCCCTCAAGGAGCTTAAAATCTAATGTCCCTATCTCACATGCATGCATACAGGGCTGATTTAGACAGGAGCCAATTAACCTTCAGCATGTCTTTGGAGTGTGGGAGGAAACCGGAGTACCTGGAGGAAACCCACACAAGCACAGGGAGAACATGCAAACTCCTTATAGATAGTGTCCTTAACCATTATCCCTTGATCACCAGTCACCTTTCACTAACTGGACTGCAGTGTAAGGTATATGTGATTGGATCTAATAAATCCTGCACTATGCATATCTACCATCAATGCCAGTGATTGTCAACTTTTGAGGTGCCCCTGAATGCACCAAAGGGTCTCACAAAATTCTTAGTATGCAGTATGTATTGCTACAGAAGACTGCAGTCATACTAGAAGAAGCTATGGTCAAAAATATGCAACAGGTATTCTTGGACACTGAAAACCTGCTGCAGAAGACAGTCAGATACTGGTTACATGTTATAAAAGGGTGCTGGAGATCATCATCATTACAACCCCTTTGCAATTCCCCCTTGGGGTCTGCAGAGGGCTGCACAGCAAGTACCAAAAGGCCTCTTATGTGGCCATCGGGCCGCAGTTTAGCCACCAAGGATCTGTGCACTTGGCAATCACCAACCAACTCACCAATCAGGCTGGTAATAGTACTGCAAGGTAACAGTTTGAGACAGAACTGTCTTTAGGCTGTGCCAGCTCTGTACTATCTTCCTGCACAATCTTTCCTCAGTCAGGCACATACCTTTCATCAGGGCAAAAATAGCAATAAAATATATGTGGAGGAAGAAGAAAAAAACATGCTTCGGTAGGAAATGAAATTCACACATCCAATTTGTTCCAACACTGCTACGGAATTCTTTCTTGCACCAGGAAAAAAACCCCATCAGACCTGTCAGATTATAGACAGCACAGTTAGTGCTCCGCGCACAAGTTAAACATTCTCTCATTAACTGTCAGTCAAAGTGCCACTCACCCTAACAATATGACAGTACAGTGCCATCTCACCACGCAGCACTAGTACAAGCTGTACCAGCTCAATATGTTTGTTCACATCTACACTTGCTCAGTTAAATCCGCAGGGAAAGAGATGCAAAGAAGCAACATGTGCCGCAAACTTCATTTGAAAGGTTTTTTTTTTTTTGGCCTAGACCAGTTGGATCTTAATAAAGTGTAGCCCCCACCTACTAGTACATATTCAGTTATGATTATTAGCAGTACTGTCAGGGAAGTAACAACAGATCATGGGGCCCCATAGCAAAAATGTGATGGGGCCCACCCGATGACCTCTCTCTGAGCTGTGAGTAACGATAACATGATTCCAAAGATTCCTCTTGTGCATCTATATTTGTCTCTACACTGAAGTCTTTACAGGGGATTAGAGTTGTTGTCAACTGCAACTACTCCAACCCTTAATCATACAGTACTGTATTATCTTCACATTTTCTTAATTTGCCTCAACAGCCTAATGGGGCCCTCTTCCGCCCCCATGCCCCATGGCAGCTGCATGGGCCTCATTACTGTTGTTTTCTCTATAGCTGCCAGTTAACTTCCCATAGTTGAACTTTTCCATAATTAAATCTTAAAGTGGAAGTAAGCTGCTGTGCCCCAGGTGTTTTTTTGCTATAATGTGCATGTATACACTGCATACATGTGTATTATAGCATACTTACTTACAAGTGTGAACTTCTCCCCCACTACTGCCATCTCCATTGCAACCACTTCAGGGTTCCCAGGCATTGTCTTCAGCCATTGGGTTGCCACTAATGATGTAACTCCTGCGCACGCAACAGGAGTTACACCCTCCCTGGCATCAGGCCCATTCATGGCACCATAGAGATGCTGTGAATGAGCTAAGAGTATACACTACATGGTAGCGGCATACAGTGTACACAAGAAATAAAAAAATTGCTGGGAGAGAGGAAATTTTTTTTGGCAAAAGAGACTTTTCTATCTCTGCCTCCCATCAATTTTTTTTGACCTAATTTCTGCTTTAAAGTGGATGTTCACCTTAGAAATCAACAATGAACCTTGGCTTTTCCCCATAGTTCTCCTTAGGGTAACGGGAGGACACAAACTAGCGTCCTCCCGTCACAGCCGTATAACATGTTTGATAAATGCATAGCCCCACACTTGACTTCTGTCTGAACTGTCCAGCAATCAGCATCAAAAACTACCAGCCATTTACCAGCAACACTGTGCAACCCATGTGACATAAAAAATTTCAACTGCCATTATTTCATTCTATGCGTCCTCCCTCTGCTTTCAGAGAATATACACTATATTACCAAATGTATTGGGACACCCCTCCGAATCATTCGATTCAGGTGTTCCGTGAAATTCCTTGCTACTAGATATTCCGCGGTCAACTGTTAGTGGTATTATAACAAAGTGGAAGCAACTGGGAACAACAGCAACTCAGCCACGAAGTGATAGGCCACGTAAAATGACAGAGCGGGGTCAGCACATGCTGAAGCGCACAGTGCGTAGAAGTTGCTAACTGTCTGCAGAGTCAATAGTTACAGACCTCCAAACTTCGTGTGGCCTTCAGATTGGCACAATAACAGTGCGTAGAGAGCTTCATGGAATGGGTTTCCATGGCCGAGCAGCTGCATCCAAGCCTTACATCTCCAAGTGCAATGCAAAGCGTCGGATGCAGTGGTATAAAGCACGCCACCACTGGACTCTAGAGAAGTGGAGACGTGTTCTCTGGAGTGACGAAGCACTCTTCTCTGTCTGGCAATCCGATGGACGTGTCTGGGTTTGGCGGTTGCCAGGAGAACGGTACTTGCCTGGCTGCATTGTGCCAAGTGTAAAGTTTGGTGGAGGGGGGATTATGGGGTGGGGTTGTTTTTCAGGGGTTGGGCTTGGTCCCTTAGTTCCAGTGAAAGTAACTCTTAAGGCATCAGCATACCAAGACATTTTGGACAATTTCATGCGCCCAACTTTGTGGGAACAGTTTGGGGATGGCCCCTTCCTGTTCCAACATGACTGCGCACCAGTGCACAAAGCAACGTCCATAAAGACGTGGATGAGCGAGTTTGGGGTGGAGGAACTTTACTGGCCTGCACAGAGTCCTGACCTAAACCCAATAGAACACCGTTGGGAAGAATTAGAGCGGAGACTGCGAGCAAGGCCTTCTCGTCCAACATCAGTACCTAACCTCACAAATGCGCTTCTGGAAGAATGGTCAAACATTCCCATAGACACACTATAAGATTTTGTGGACAGCCTTCCCAGAAGAGTTGAAGCTGTTATAGCTGGAAAGGGTGGGCCAAATCAATATTGAACCCTACGGACTAAGACTGGGATGCCATTAAAGTTCATGTGCATGTAAGGGCAGGCGTCCCAATACTTTTGGTAATATAGTGTATAACGTTTTTGGTGTTTTAAGTGCGTTTTCAAGTACAAAATGCGCAAAATGAAAAAAGGGTCCAGCAGTGAAAGGGTGTAATGTGTCATTTCAAAAAGTTGGAAGCCATGGTTCCTAGAGAATTTGCAAACTTCTCATTTCTGCTCCTCTTCCTGGGCGATCCATACGATCATCCAAAACCCTGTGCCATTAGAAGAACGACAAATGCTGTTTTTATTTTTTTTCTTAACATGTAGAAAATAACATTCCACTGATAGAAATCAACACCTTATCAACCTAAACACAGATCTATAGAGCATGCAGATGAGGAGTAGGTTAGGGGACATATGTTTCTGCATAATGAATGAACTCACACTACTTTCTTCCCCCGTGGTGTACATACTGATGTCACAAATGAAAACTAAGCGCAAGTTTAACTCATTACGGCTTCAAAGGCTGTGAAGATGTTAAGCTCCACTATTAACTTCTCCACTTTTGCAACACATTTCCTTTGATGACTATCACACAGTGCCATGTGAAAAGTGACAGGTGCGTTTCCAAGAATTTAAATAAAAAAACTTGTAAATCACGTAGACAACAAAAATGATAACGTATCCCTTCACAGGGAATTGGTTGTAAAGAGCAATTTGAAGATAAACTGGTCAGTGAACAGTAAGGGGGTGATTTACTAACCTAAACACACGCACGCACTAGGTGCGTGTGATTTTTACACAGCAAAACGTATTTATCAACCAAAAAGTCTCTAAAAGCATATTTCCACTAATGTCATATATGGAAAAATCATTCACATGATGCATATATAATGCTGCTTCACAGTTTAGACAAAAATGGTTAGCTCATGCATTTACATTCCTGCATTCATCAACGCAAGCAACACAATGTAGAGCTAATTTACACAACATCACCTTGCAATTCATGCAGGGCTTTGCACAACACACCTGCTGGGTGTGTACACACTACAAAGGTGTCTAGATTCCGCCAATAGATCATGCTGGGAGGGAACACACTACAGAGGTGTATACTTGTTCGTGGCATGTTTATAAGGTTAGTAAATCAACCCCTAAATGTCATTCAGCAAACACTGCAGCTATGCTTATAGCAGAACTCTGGTTAAAAAAAATAATAGCCCAGTGACCTTCTTGACAGTGTGACACATTTATGCTGCAGCATGGCGGGTGGATTTTAACATTAAGTTTACTTAAATATGCGTCCAGCCAGCTCCACTGTTCTGTGCTGAGACCATTCTCACTTGCATACTCCCTGCACAGTGATTGAGCTGTCATTGACAGCTTCTTGTCATTGTTTGTAACCAAGTCGGTGGGGTGGGCTCCCGATCATGTGAACACTGTGACAGACAATATTCAGAACGTCCCTTTGCACACCAGACTGGAATCCCAATAAACGTACTTCAGGGGGCGATGAAATGACCTGCGGGCACCAGCACAGGAATCAAAATATACAGGAATTAGTCACCAGTACACCCGAGGTCTACTGAATCATTCCATCTTTATTGAAGGTCAGAGAAACATGGTATCACATGCAACATTCAAGAATCACTTAACCATTGTTTTGCTGGATGAAGGAACAGTTAAATGGTTCCGAAATGTTGCATGTGATACCATGTTTGTCTGACGTCAAAGAAAGATGGAATGAGGAAGTGGACTTCTGGTGCGCTGGTGCCTTACACACTGTGACAGCCAATCACTGTGATTGGGAGGTCTGTCTGTAGCTCCCAGCATGCAGAACCAATAAAAGGGCCAGCATGAGCTGGTCAAAAGGGGCTTAAAGATAAAAATATATAAAATAGAAAAAACAGCTTTGCTGCAATAGTAACTTTAAATCTGAAATGGTTGTCTGCAGTGCTTATTTTCCGCCACTAGATGTCCTCAGTCTTCCCATTTAAATGACAGCCAAATCACTCAGTAACTTCCTCTGAGGCCAGGCTGTCATGCACCCGCCTCCTTGGACAATGTCATCACATGGCCTGGTCTCTGAGCAATACTCTGAGCATTACGAGAGTGCAATTAGAGCAATAAACACTTCTGCTGCCAGAGGAGCAAAGAAAGGGCCCATGACATCAATGGCATCATCTGTACAGCCAAAAGACCCTTGGAAAAAAAGAGATCTACTGTATATTAATAAATATGGCTACTCCTATGTCTATATAATTACACACTATACACAAAAAAGGTTATGAAAGCACTAGCACATTTGTAAGATAACTTACAGCAAGCTGATCTCTTTCCTAAGTATATATAAAGAAAACATGGAAACATTTAGGCAACAGGTAAAATTGTTTTCTTTAAAACATTCACAGCATGACAAGTTCCTAAATACCCACAAACTGTTGTATGTTGTAGTGTGGAATAATTGATGCCTATCAGGTTGTGTAGCTATTCTCTCTATAAGTAAATAAAAACATGTTGTTTATTGATTCCCTGCAAAAATATAGCTAAATGAAAGTGAATCCCGCACCTTGTTTTACAAATACGCTCTTTTCTGGATGCAATCTTCTTCAAGGTAAAACAGGCTTTTTTTGAAGGACCCCTGTGGAGGACTTGATCATTTGTAAGCAGCAAAGACCTTGGCAATAAATATCTTTACGATGCATTAAAAAATGTGCTTATAAGGGCTGTAATAGATTTTGTGCAAGGGAACATGAATTATTGCTCAGAAGAGCTTACACTCTCTTGTGTCTGGCGGATTCCATCAAGGCTAATTGTGGGTTTTGATGTCCACATGAAATATGTTTGTGTGCTTTAAGCCAATTCAATTTTTGTGAAGGATTAGTCATCCGTCAGGTAGGTTTTTACACGTCTTAAAATGGAGCCAGTATGCGGGGACAAGGAAATAAAAAGAGTTCTCCAATAGGATAAGTGGACTATACATATAGTGGTCACGTTTATTAAGCTCAGCTCTGGGCAAATTTTTAAATACTACCCTCCTCACTGGTGCTGTCCTTTGTAGTATCTGCTTTTTGACAATAAATGCCCTCAGACATCCAGGTTGCCAAGTGTGTGTGAATGGAGGGTGTCATGGACCAGCCCTTTGAGGAGGCATCGCTGCAGTTCTCTGTCCTCAAAAACAATGGTGCAAAGAATGACGCTAGTGCTGTTCCTTGCATAATTTAGGACTGCCCATTGCCAGAGAAGAGACGAAAAGAAAAATGACCCTGCATGTGACGTGACTGGCTTTAAGGTCACATCTTTCTGCATTGAGGAAGGGACCCTGCGCGGCCCCGAAACGTCGGTTTATTTGGATGTCTGTGATGCTTTCTGTCCAATAAAAGGGACATATTTATCTTTACTACTGAGTGCTGGTGATTTCCTGACTTTCCTGTGACTGGCTTTAAGACATTTAAGAAAAGTTAAGTATAAAAAATATATAATAATGCCAGGGGGTCACTGAGGTGGTGGAGGGAGGGGGACCCCTTTTTTTTTTACCTTTTTAGTAAAGAGTAGGGCCTACTTATGTTTCAGAACAGCCTGCATTTAACAAAATGCTTAGTAACTGTAGACTGTAATAATACCACTGCCATACCATTACACCATCCTGCAGTCAGAAGCATTGATACAAGATTGGATGGATCCATGGATTCATGTTTTACCTGTCAAATTCTAGTCCTACTATTTGTCCATCTCAGCAGAAATTGAAATATTTTGGACCTAGCAACATTTTTACATTTTTCAGTCATTTTGTTTTGGTAATCCTGTGCCCTTTGAATTGTTGTCTTTCTGTTCTTAGCTCAAAGGAGTAGACTCCGGCACCATCCCCTGTACCTGTACTTCAACCTCTATAAAGCAAACCTTAATTTTCCCCATTCAGGTATGGAGAAGAATGAAACTCACCCTTCTGTAATCAGTGATGTCAGAGAGGATTCCATAGCCCTGTGTGAACTTTGGCCCTGGAGACCTGTAGCTTTCACAGGGCTTTGGTTTCACTCCCTGAGGCTAAACAGAGCATGAGTGAAAGGAAGATAAGCAGCGGCTGACATACTATTTGTGCAAATTATGTAGCTGCACAAGCTCCCTCGAGGGGCCCATCTATATTTAATGTGGGACATCTGAGTACTGGGACACCTCTATCTGTCATATAGACCTGGACATGACTCATTTGTATCTGGCTGTTAATTGATGCACAGTAAAAAAAGTATTTTTACTTGGCCACTAGCTGCCTAGGGGATTTGTTGGTCTTGCACATGGATCCTTTAGTTACTCTGTCCACCACTAAAGGTATATTTGTATGTCTGTGCATTAAAGTGAACCACTTATTTTGCCCTGCATGGGCAATAGCGTTCCTCTAAGCTTGTTAATTTACACAATGTCTTCAACCACAGAAATGCCTCTCACATGATATTTTTGCCTCATTTCCTCTTTTTGTTTGTACAACACCCTGGTGCCCAACCTATGGTAGTTGTTGTGTTATCATTGGAAGACCCCAGCAGTCAATAGCAGTTAGTGGGACCCTTGATTGTAAATGGTCTATAGTGGCAGTGATCGCTAGTAGTCTTATTTAACATGTCCGCAGTCTTTAAACGTCTCTTCTAGTATGCCTGCAGTTTAAAAAAGTCATTTGGAGCAATATGTGTTGGCAATCCCATTCCTGTTAGGATAGAGGAAGAGGGGGTCCCAAGTGGTGATGGTCCGAACACACCGAATTCGGTTCGAGTTTGAACTTTAGAACATAGAAAAATTTTGAACTTGAACTTGGAACTCAATTATGGTCTATGGGACCAGAACTCTGAAAATCAAATACTATTTTTAAAGGAGCAGTGATCTTAACATTGCTTAAAGTGAAACAATAAAAATGAAAAGTTCCTTTAAATATTGCGCCTGGGCGGTCTCCTGCCACAGAATGGCATTCTGACAGATAGCGGCAAAATGTAAACAGTTGGGGTGAGCTGGCGGTGTTTACATTTGTCCGACACCTGACAGGACTTACCTGTGTGAGCCTTAATTGGGCAAAGTCATCATTACTTTGCCCAATCATGGCTTTCACAGTGCACTGTGCTGTGATTGGGTAAAGTCTTGCAACTGACCTGTGATCTGGTGCATAGCTTTACCCAATCAGGGCTTTACAAGGCACTGTGTTGGACTCACACATTGAGACCATCCCTAGTGCCAAGTCATTCAGCAGTCTATGTCAGCCTTTCAAAACCACCCTGGCGTGCCTTCTGGCCTCCTCAGTGGTGCCTTGGAATTTTCACATAGCATCATACCTTTCTATTGTGCAGGGAGGGTTGGGATCCATTTAGAAACGTATGAACGTTTATCTCCATCTGGGCCTGCTCCACCTACCACCCTCTGTCCATGCTGCCGCAGCTGTAACTCCTGATGTCATGGTGGGACTCTGATGTGAATGGGGGACTGAGGACTCAGATGTGTAGGAGGAACTGAGGACTCTGATGTGAGAGGGTCTTCTAAAGCGAAGAGGGAACTCTAAGAGGGAAAGGGGGGGGCACTGATGTGAAAGGAGGGGGCTCTGATGTACAGGGAGCTCCTGATGTAAAGGGGTATTCTGATGTGAAAATGGGGGGAGACTCTAATGTGAAGGACAAAACCCCGTTTTTTATATTTTTGCATGGGGACCCCCTTAAAATCTATACCAGACCTTTAAGGATCAGAAATGGATTTTGGATGTTGTTGTTTTACACTCGGGTGCCATGAGATTCTGCATACTTTTAAAGGGTGCTGTGACTGAAAAACGGTTGAGAAATTCTGTACAATGCAATCTTATCTATCCTATTTCATATTTACCTGGTAGAAAAATAAATAGTTTATACATTTTCACACCTGATATATACACACACACTGTATATTCCCTTAAGAGTGTTAGAAATCATGTAAAGGAATGTATTACCTAATTATAAAAACACAAATCTAGCTTACAAAAGAACAAAGATTTAAGTTCAAAATATATTTACAATAATTGTCTGAAATTCTTTTCAGATTTTCTGTATCCTTCAGCCCACAAAAGAAAAGCAACTTATTTTCTGGCTAACAAGTAACAGATCTGATGTCCTTCCCTCCTGTCCAGAGAAAGTGGCAGAAACCAAATAAAAAAATAAAAAAAGGGTATAGCTTCCTGGAATCTATGACCTATTTCAGGCAGGTTTCAGAAAAATACATGGTATTGCTTGTGTTCTGAAGACCTCCCACCAGCAAAGCACTGTGCTTGTTCAATTTAACACCTCTTGACCTCTCTCAATGCAATGATATTGTCAACAATGTGATTTTAATAGAAAAATTGACATGCTCCTGTTGACTGCTTTGTGAATGCTGCACGTGGTATAATACTGCTCTTCAATAAAGGAAACTGTGAATTTATTTGGACACAGCTCTGCGCACCGGGATACTTGTGTATTGCTACAGAAATAGCACTTAATGATTTGCGGGAACTCTTGTGTTAAAGGGATCAGCTTAACCTATATTTTTTCTCTGTAATATTCACCAGCTGTTTTATTGTGTATATTGATGGGGTTTTTTCCTTTTCTTTCTTCTCTCTCGTTTGTCTCTCTCCTCGCTCTTTCTCTCACGCTTTCCTTCTCTTTCCCACTCTCTTTCTTTCTCTCCATCTTACCCCATCTACCTTTTTCTTCATCTTCTCTTTTTCTCTCTTTCTGTCCTTTCCTTTCTCATCTTTCCTCCCCATTCTCTCTTCCTCTCTGTCTTTCTCTTGTACTTTTCCCATTCTCTTTTGCTTTCTCATCTCTCCTCTCCATTCTCCCTTTCGCTCTTTCTTTCTCTCCTATTCCCATTCTCTTGCTTCCTCATCTTTCCTCACCATACTCTCTCTCCCTCTCTCTCTCTCTCTCTCTCTCTCTCTCTCTCTCTACCTCTCTCTCTCCCATTAAAAATGATTGCTAGAACACAGATGTTGCTGATGCTTCCTTTCAGGTAATTCATTCTGGCCATTCATTCTGGCCATTTTTGGCTGGAACAGGCCATAGTCATATGTCAATGGAAAATGCAGGCATGATCACTCTCTGGGGTGAACGATCAAATCTCTTTCTCAAGAGATAAGCCAGTGGTGGCAGTGTCTTCTCTTTGCTTCCTTCTCTCTTTACTTCTTATTGGCCATTACAATAGACCTTTAAGTGATGTTATAAATTCCTGCCATGTCACAATAAACAGCAACAGTATCTGCCTCTGCCTTTTATCATTAACATTTAGTTTTTAATCTCCAGTTCAGTGAATGTTATTAGGATGAGATGATGTCATCAGCCTGTTGCAGGCAGGAGAAAGCAATTCCTTAGGCCCCTTTAAGACATGCACCATAGGTTCTGATCCACATGGGATTCATGCACGGATCCCCTGCTTATCAGAACGCATATCCCCGCTGTGACATCCGTGTCCATCCAGTTTTATTCCTCCATCTTGGGGAATCCGATGTCAGATTACCTTTGATCTGGCACAATCAGGTCTGTAAAAAAATGGAACTCTGATTCTTTTGTTTTTCCAGACCTGGCCATATTCGAGGCTAACTGGATGTAAATAAACACATGCCTGTTTAGATCCAGCTGCCCATTAACATTGGGCTTCTGATCAGGTCCGCCTATCAGTTTTTTTTTATTGGAATGCACATGTGAAAGGGGCCTTAGTCTTCTCTTCCCCAGTGATCAGACTACGAGAGCTCAGCTATGTAAGACATTTGTGAATACAGCCAAGAACTGCATAGGCACCAGGATTTACATGAGTCTGTCACCTTTGAGCCAACATCTCAGTCCAGGAAGTAAATGGTGAGCCTGGATGATGCCTGAACAAAGCTGGCTCAATCCTTCTGGAGAGAAAAGCTGATGACGGCATTGTTAAGGGGAGTACTATGATCTCTGTGGGAGGTAATAAATACATTCATGTGTTACACTCGTCCATGAGGGAAGGAAGGAAAATAGAAAGTAACAAAGAAAGTAAATGAGAGAGAGGAAGGAATGATGAAAGGAAGGGAGGAAAGAAGTGAGAGAGTTAGAGAGGATAGAAGTAAACAGATTTGGGTTTATTTGGTTACACTATGAGTACACTTTGACTAACAATACTTTTCTTTTATTAAATATGATCTCCTTGTATAATTATACAGTGTCATCTGCCTGGCTGAGGGAAAACTGCTGCATAAACATATTATTACCGGAATTTAGGCAAATACAATTTGCATCCCTAAACGCTAAGGGCAATTTTGATTTAAAGTTTCTATATATCAAACACATTTGTTGTACAGCAAGTTGTAGACCTGCTGGGGTTTATTTTATTGTAGAATGGGTGATAAATTAAATTCCAGTCCTCAAATTCAATTCTCATTTTGGTTTCATTTGCTACAGTGTAGGAAGGTTACGTTGCCTTTCTCTTTATGAAACCTATGTATGTTTTCATACAATAACCTTGTTATAGATGAGAACAAAAGAGGACCATCTTATCCTTTTGGTGAATTATTTTTTTATTGCTGCCTTAAATGTAATTTTTTAAAATAAGTTTTTGGCCTTAAGGAAAAGTTTCAGAACACTTTTATACTTAGTGGGGAAAAAAAAGTTTGTGCGAGTCTGCGAGATATGTAAAAAGTTTCAGACAAATGTGATATAAAATAGGTTTAACGATATTGGTCAATTTTTAAAAAGAACTCAATGTTTCTATAATTTCTAAAGGCAAAGATTTGTTGAGCTCTAAACATAAGCGTTTGACAAATTTCTCTTTATTCCGGAAGCCAGCAGGCTATTTGTATGCAATCTCCTAAACCATAGAGTTCCCTGGAAGTCAGTGAAAGTCAAGAGGTGTACCCAACCATACTCATGACATAGGGGGAAATTAATAAATATATATTTATTATTATTATTATTTTTATTAAATTCTATGGTGTATCCACCCACTGTATATTTTTAACCCCCATACATACCTTTTATTCTTAAGATCTTTTTGACCTTTTATTCTTGAATTCTGGTGACATCACTGCAGTTCCTCCTTCTGATGATGGCAGAGGGGTGGCAGGCATACTTCCAGACTGAGCGGTCAATTGGCTTACAGAAAATAGGCAGAATGACAGTGTTGTTCTGCCCTGAAGAGGACCACTGGTGTTGGACTGAAGAAGGAGAGTCAGGGACAGAGCTTGAGTGTGGAGAGGGTAAATAAAGATTGGTACTATTTTTTTTTTCTATATGGGCTGGATACCTAAAAGTTAAAACAAAGCTGAGGATCTACTTCAACAGTGTGTATGTAAACAGTGCTTAAAAGGGTTCATCCATAAAGATTTCTCAAGATAATTACATGACCCGGCTATGGACATTACGATAACTATTGCCAAACATTGTTTAGTCATTGGTTTACTTTTGGGTCACAGGAGGACATTTACCAACTAGGGATATTGCCCACTATATGCTGACATCTCAGAGCCACGCTGCAGCAAGAAGAAATCGTCAACAACATTGTCGGGATCTACCCCACTACCTGATGTACCGCTGGCTCTGGCTCTAGAGAGTCAGCACTGGAGGAAGAGAGTGGGGAGAGAGAAATCTCTACGGGGTGAAGTGATTGACAGTCTCCACTCTCTGCAGGGACAAGATCATGAACTGAGTGATCAGTGGTTTCTAATCTCTTAGTTTTCTTCAGTGTCATACGTCGGCTCTATCTATAGGGATGAGTACAATTTATTCTCCCCACAGTTCTACTCTTAACAATCAGTACATAAGCTTTAAAACAAGCCCTCACTGACCTTTGTAGCTGCAGGTACTGTGGAACAATTCATCCTCAAATTTCACAGCACAGGCACTAAAATCATTAAAGTTATTCTCTCAGAAGTTCAGCTCACTCTTCTCCCCTTTTCTAGCAGTGACTCGGCAGCTCAGCTCCCCTCATTTCCCTCTCCCAGCAATAACTAAACAGCTCAGGTTTCCGCTACTACTCCTCCCTAGCAGGGACTACATATCTCAGATTACCCTGCTCCCCCCTCCCAGTAGCAGCCTTTCAGGTTTCTAATCCCTGATGTGTGCATGGAGCAGCAGCAGCTCTGGGAGTGGGAAGCTCAGCTGCCAAGAGAATGCTCTGAAGGACTTTAGTGCTTAAATTAGAGGCCAGCTGGTTACGAATATGTAGCCATTGAATCATCCTTAGCCTGATTTTCTAGCTATAAATATAATTGATCAACATGCTGTAAGTAATTTTATCAGCCTGTGCTTTAACACTTTGCATTTCTGTATAGGCTGTAAGTTTCTGTTTACATGACACCAGACTAGGCATGTACACTGCCAAACAATTCGTTTTGCTTCGTTTCGTTTTAAATTCGGATTTGTGTTATTTTGTTTTTCGGGATTCGGGTGTGAAAGTCAATTCGGATTCGGAATTCGGACGAAATTCGGCAGCGGTAGTTCGTTCGAACATTCGTTTCGTTTTCGTCTCTTATTCGTTTCGTTCATTCGTTCGTTCGTTTGCAGCAAAGTGACATTTGGGGGGGGGGGGGAATTGTTTTTTCCCTTAAATGTTTTTCTCCTTCTCTAGTCACTTTGCTCCAACGAACGAAATGAATAAGAAACTAAAACGAAACGAACGTTCGAACGAACTACCGCTACCGAATTTCGGAAACGGAAATTCAGATTTGTTTGCATTCGTTATATCTGTAATTTGGAATTCGGATACATCCGTATTTCCGAAAATTCGTCCGAATTCCGATTCGGAACTAAACAAATCGCACATGTCTACACCAGACATATTTGCCCATCCTATAGGAAGGTTCCGCTTCCTGCTTAGCAGCGCTACACAATTGGTCTGATTTACTAAAGAGCTTGAGGATCTTCATTCAATACATTCTGTAAATAATCACTTCAATTATCCAGTCAGGTAAAAAGCAAATGTATCTTTACGTATTTCATCTGCAGATGATTGAATATCTGAAGTGAATATTATAATTTGCTTTTCACATAACTGTATGATTAAAGCGAATATTCACACAATTTATCAAGTCAAGATTCTCAACAACTTTTGTAAATCAGACCCGAAATGTGCCTTGCTGACCTTATCTCACAGCAATTCCTGTCTGATTGAACACAATAGAGTCTTAGCATACCCTATTGACAAAAACTTTTATGACCCCAACTTCCAGAGACCATGTAATCCTTTGCCAAGGCCAGAGGAGGCTATCTCCAACCTCCAACTGTGGTGCAACTAAGATTGCCACCTTTTCTTCAATCGAAACCCGAACACCTAGCAATGCGTGGACAATTTTTTGGGAGAATGAGTCGTGGCTTATTCATATGTAAATAGCGCCACCCATTCATATGTAAATATCACAGCTGAGACTATTTTTTGTGGGGGGCAATTAGCCCCTATCTTAATTTTGGTTGCCCCTGTCTGCATAACATCTTGTGTCCAGGTTTCTGCTGCCATGAAACCCTGACACAGCATTTAAAACCCGGACTGTCCGCGTTATTCCTGGACAGGTGGCAACCCTAGGTGCAACTACAGATCCCATGAGGCATTGCAAGACTCTGACAGCCAAAGGCATGACTCCCAGAGGCAGCTACATGTTGGGATTTGTAGTTTCATCACAGCTGGAGGGCCAGTGTTTGCCTACCCCTGGCCTAGGCTATAGGTCACATAAGGCAAATGCATATTTTAACTCATAGCAAGAAATTGGCACTTTTTTAAAACTCCATTTACTAATGTGATTTGGTAATGCTGACTTGACAGCAAATTTAAATGACAAGTCTAAAAAAAAGAAGGCCTTTCTGAATATAGCGCTGTTGCAGTGTAACCCGAATAGCGTTAACTCCTTGCTGATTGGCAGTTCACCGACAGGCCTGACAGGTTGCCTGCAGTTGCTTTCAACTTTCAGGGCACGTAAAAAAAAAAAAGCCTTCTTAAGCAGGAATAAAACAATATTAAAAAGTACGAGACAGGTTTCAAACCCGATTTAATAGTTTCAAGGGCTATTGCCGGTGTAAGTTTTGACACATGTAGAGATTAATAAGACTAAAATCTTGGTTTAAATAGAAAAATGAGCACGTTTGAAGTTCGTTCCAAGCTCCCAACTCTTTTTCAGGTTGAGCTGTGATCTTTCTCCCTCCTACAAACATTTTCAGCCAAATATGAAATTACATTTCACCTCTGCCGAGGTCAGGGCTGGAATGAATGATTGTGCATATTTAGCGAAGGCGAGAAAAAAAAGGTACATGTTGCATATAAATACTCGGATAGACGAGGCGTTTGTAATCCCCATAGTCGCACTTGTCCTGTGAATGGTGAGGGAAAAGTCAAGCAGAATATTTGTCAGGCTATCTCCACCATTTAATATATCCCCATAGGCAACAACTGTCAAGTCTATGACTGGGAGGCAGGCTGTGTGTAGATATTATTGTGTACACTCCCAGTGGAGCAACACTTGAAGTTTTTTTTTCCTTTCTTTTTTTTTTCTCTTCATTCCGCTTAAGAAACCGAGCTTGAGATGCCTGTTCCAGACAATGATTTCCCAGGATGAAGTGACTGACATTATACAGAGACTGGAAGACACAAAAAAGACAGATATACATTTTTGGTGTGTCGTTAGAGAGGTCGAGACAGCTTCTGTCATTTATATACATATATGCAAGTCATGGCGGTCTTCTAAGGTGCCTTGAATATGCTAGGAACAAAATGAAAGGAAATAAATAAGTCATGCTTGCCTTTCTTTGAAGATGTCCAGGTAAGGGGTAATTCACATGGGTCGCTAATGACCATACACTGTAAAATATGGACGATACTGTTAAAGTGGACCTTTACCCCTTTGATTAAAAATCACATCAGCATACAGTTCTGCATGCTGATATGAAATAATCTTACATTCATTTGCTAAACAAACATATTTTTACTTTGCTTACAATTTCTTTTTTCTACTTCCTGGTCCACTTTGGCACAAATGATGTAATCGTGCCCAAGCATTGCATTCTGGGAAGGTTACGTCAGCAGGGCATTGCTGGGAAATCTCATCTGTAATCTCATGAGACCTCAGGGAAAGGCATTTTTCCCCTGAGATTATGTGCATGGTCACATGTGCTGAAGTTCTAGGAAGTAAAGGGAGATCTTTTAGATTGTAAGCCCTCAGGGGCAAGGCCCTCTTTACCATCTTGTCTTGAATTGTATTGTGATTGTAATGTCTTCCATATTTTGTAAAGCGCTGCGCAAACTGTTGGTGCTATATAAATCCTGTATAATAATAGTAATCTGCCATTAGTTAAAATGGCCACTTTCAAAAGACTGGGGAAGAAAAGAAAAATAAGGGAGGCAAACAAATAAAAAGCCGGCAATTATCTAGAAGTATCTGTTTGTAGATTGTCATTACTAAACATTTCTAAAGGTGCCTTTGTTGTTATTTTGAAGATATGGGTAAAGTTCCTATTTAACGGTCATGAAACTTGAGTTTGCTGGTGCTTGGCTCTTAGAAAAGCTCTGCTTGTCTGCAGTCAAAAGTAGACTGCATTGGGTCCTGATTAATGAAAAAACTGACAGCTAAATAACAAGACTCTATGCCCAAATCCCGTACCGTATTGGATCCGTGGGTCTCCACCTTCCTTCCACTCAACTTTGACAAACGACTATTGGAACTCTGACGCTCGCTATCCACTTTCTGAGTTCATGGAACCCCCTGACCATCCCTTTCTTTGTCCTTTTTCCCTTTTCTATTTTCCCTCTCTTTCTATTCCTTCTCTTTCCTTTACTTCTTTTGTACATTCATTTTTACTGACAGTTGTACCCTTTCTCTTTGCACTCGTTATTTTGCCACCTGCTTTGTACAGGAAAAACAACAGAGGTTTGAGTATTGTGTAACTGGTGGTTACTGGTGACCATGTTCTACATTGTCTTGTTTTGTTTTTTTTGAAAGCTGTTAATACAGCTTTATGAATTAAAAGAAAAAAGGACGATACATTTGTGCCTGGTAGTGACTAATGATGGGCTCGGGCGTGTTCGCAGCTCCACGTGCCGAGCCCGCCAGGAAGCTGAAAGAACGCAGCGCCATTCACAGGTACTGAGACATGTTCCCGGTCCGCAGCTGCAGAGATTGGGAAATTTCTCAGTGCCTGTGATTGGCGGTGCGTGCTGTCAGCTTCCTGGCGGCTCGGCACGTGGAGCTGCGAACAAGCCGGAGCCCATCACTAATAGTGACAAGTGTTGTGAACAGCAATTATCAGCAGCCTTTACAAATCAATGAAAGGCTGCTGCTGTAGGCATATACCTGTACTTTCGAACATTTACTTGCATACACCGATGGAGGAGTGGCCCAGGACTCGAACTATCTGCATCCAAAGTTATTCCCCTTGCTTTACAAACAATTTGCAGGGACATCCGCTCTGCTAATATTTGTGACTATTCATTTTGTGTGAATAATGGCAAAAACTAATGTTTTAATGGCAAAAACTAATGATTGAATGTATTGTGATATAACACTGTATTATCCAGCAGATAAAGGTCTGATATGGATCTTGAGGGGGACACCCACTTTTTTTTACAAACAGAAGCAGGTCGGGGAAGGACCTGCCAGTGTTTTAAAGGTCCTTGTTGCAGGAGTACTTTGTAATGGTGTGCAACATCACTTTCAGGTTTAAGACATTCCCCAAGCATAGTATAAGAAAAAAAGTTCATGTATTTTTATTGTTGACTTTTAAGCTACCTTCTCCCTGTTGAATAGTATTTTTTTTATTACAAGGGTACATGTTCTACATGTGGGTGCCAAGCTACCCATGTCCTTTTTTAGTAAAAGTTTGCAAATTGGCTAGAAATTGACTCCATTGGGGTTTAGCTCTATGTTTGGGCTTTTGATGATTTCCCGCTGGATTCGGCGAACATCCAGCAAAATAAACTTTGCTCATCCCTAGAGAAGTATAAACCAGGCCTCACCTCTTGATAAGAAGATTTTAAGGTTAAAGTTCTTGTTAGGTTTGGGGTTAGGATTATGCAAGGTTATTAGTCCAGCTTCACAGTATAGAACTCTTCTTCACATGACCAGCCTTGTTCCAAGGTCTTGGTGCCAGAAAGCCCATTAGTTTCCTGATGTGTAAACTTAGAAATGAACGCTGACCTGAAGGTACCTTTAGGTGCTCTTTATTTACAAGTTTTGCTGACCTCCATTCGAAAATGCTGGCTGCTTAGCATTTATTCTGGCCTATCTGTATTCAGTTATGGAAAGTAATGTTAGAATTCATTATCTACATATGTGTTCCAGGTCAGTGACTCATAGCATTGAATCAAGATGGTCAGCATGACAGCCCAGTAACTAGCATTTTACAGATAGTCAGCAATGGCAGCTCCCATGTTTTTTTTTGTTAATGACAGGTTTCCTTCAATTTTCTTTAAAGGTTTGCTTTAAAGTCAAGACCCAAAGCCATAGTAGACTGATAGTGTTTTGCATTTTAACAAATGATATTTTTTTTTTTTGAATGCCCTTCGCTGGCTTTTTATTACAATGAGCGGCGCAGATTAGGGATTAAACATTATTAATCAGAAGAATGTTTGAGAGTGTTTAATGTATGCACCATCTTTTGTTCAGGTAAAGCTGCTTATTTTGTGTTTTAATTTTATGGGAAGGCATTGTTTGAGGAATCACATAAAAGATCGCAAAGATGTCGGCAAAATGGCTTTTTAAAGAGGTACAAAGGCATATTGGGAGGTTTCTGTTCTGTGCATTTATAGATATTTCAAGGTCTTTCTTCCTTAAGCCAAGAACATTTTGAAAAGGGTTTAAGAATTACTTAACAACGGCCAAAAGTTGTTCCTTTTTTTTTTTTTTTTTTT
>NW_017306379.1:1710420-1803400 GCF_000935625.1 Nanorana parkeri
TTTTTTTTTTTTTTTTTCAGTGCCGCACTACTGCTTTTGTGGCTCTCTAATGGAACAATAAGCCATCTATCACAAACCCGATTGTTTTGCGCATTGTGATCACAGTCGGTGTCTTTCTCATTTCTTTTTTGCTAAATGATGAAAATGTGACTTAGTTAAAGTCACACTCTGGGTAAACTTAAAAAGTTTGCATATAAACTTGGAGAACACAGCTTGCCTCTTGCACAGTTCTAATTGTCATTTCAGCATGTGTGCTCTGCACCTAGCACGTGCAAAAGCTTTAGAAACATGAATCATGTGAAGTATTTACCTCATCACAATGTGAAAATCTTTAATTTTGTGGGATCAGAGGTACTCAAAAGTTCTCAAAAGGTCAAAAGTTTAGTTTTTTTATTTTAATGCTCCCTCTCTTTGTCCTTCTCCTTGTTCTTTTCCTTCTCCCTGACCTTATCGCCATCCTTCTTCTTCTCCTAATTCTTTTCTTTTTCTATCTCTCTTTTCTTCACCCAGTTGTTCTCTTTCTATCTGTCCTTTGTTCTCTCTTTGCACTGTTTCTTCTCCCTGTAATTTTTGCCTTGGCTTTTGTCTTCTCGTGTGTTTCTTTTTCCCTTTATCTCTGTCTTACAGTACTCCTTATCACTACCCTTCTCTTTCTCCCTGCTCTTTTTTTCCCTGCTGTTCTGCTTTTCTGTGTCCTTCCCCTTCTCTCTGTCCTTTTTCTCTTTGTACTTCTCCTTGACCTTTGCCTTCTCTCTGTCCTTATTCTTTTCCCTGACCTTATCCTTCTCCCTGACCTTATTGTTCTCCCTGACCTTGTCCTTCTCCCTGTCCTTATTCTTCTCCCTGTCTTTTTCCCTCTCTCCATCCTTCTCCTGCTCCCTCTCTTTCATGTTTTCTGTGTCCAACTTCTTTTTGTCCTTGTACTTCTTGATGTCCTTCTCCTTCTCTCTGTCCTTCTCCCTGTCCTTCCCCTTCTTGTTGTCCTTCTTCTCTCTGTCCTTCTCCCTGTCATTTTTCTTCTCTCTGTCCATCTCTCTGTCCTTCTTCTTCTGCCTATCCTCTCTATTCTTCTCCCTGTCTTTCTTCTTCTCTCTGTACTTGCTCTTCTATCTGTCCTTCTCCTACTCTCTGTCCTTCCTGTCCTCCTCATTCTCTCTGTACCTCTCCTTCTCTCTGCACCTCTCCTTTTCTCTATCCTTCTCTCTCTCCTTCTTCTCCCTGCCCTTTCTCCTTCACTCCATCATTCTTCTTTTTCTTGTCCTTCTCTCTGTCCGCCTCCCTGTCCTTCTCTCTGCCCCTCTCCTTCACTCTATCCTGTCCTTCTTCTCTCTGTACTTCTTCCTTCTCTTCTTGTCTGCTCTAGGCAAAAGCTGTTATCAATGTGATTTAATAATTGTAAAGCCTTGCTTCTGTGCACAGTTTTGAACCGTACATGGAACAACCATATTTGCTTATTCCCATATGCAAACTCTGCTTCTTGCTTATTAGAGTTGCACAGTTATGTCAAACTCAGGTGAAACAGTGGGCTGATTAGAGTGGACTAAATATCTAATTGGGCCATTTACTGTCTACTGTGGTCTGCATTAGCTATACTAAGGGTGGCACTTAATTACAGAAAAAGAAAAAAATATGGCACTTTGGAACTTAACATTATAGTAAAAATGTTGATTTTCAAATTTCAGTTAACCATATTTAGTCCCAGAGAAAGGGTCCTGAAACATTTCCTGAAATATTTATTACATATTATGTAAGTTAATAGCTAAGGGTGCTTTTTTTTCATATAAACCACTGAAGGCCACAGAGATGGAGCGAGAGGGCTGCATGCATCCCATAAAACACCAGTTTGACATGCCTGTGCTATACTGATCTAAGGAAAGAAGTATGTGACTGAGATAACAGGCTGATATACTAGAGAAATTGAAAATCTTCACACAAAAAATTATAAATATTCATTTTGACTATCCAATCTTGTAAAAAGTAAAATCCTGTGCACTTTTCAGGCAATTGTCTGAATATTCTCAACTGCTATTAAATGAGCCCCATCTCACCGGTTGTCCTAGGAGAGGAAATATCCCCCAGACAGATATTCAATATTTCACTCCAAAAAATAATGGCTGAAGTTGGGCTCTAAAGGGTCAGTATCAAACCGACAGATCTGTAATCACAGTAAAATAATAATGATAATAATAATAAAGACTCATATCCTGAAGAAAACGGCACCTTTGTTTTTAAGAGCCAGGAAGTACGTTAGGGGAGTGGACAAGTGAAGTTATCTCTGTACACTGTGAATAGCTCTATTGATCTAACTATAACTGACAAAAATATGCAGATGAATTCCTTTTGTGTGGAGTATCCTATACCTTCCTGATAAAGTTCAGCGTTATACTAATACAAAGCAAAGGCGTGCGTTACACATAAAAAAAGTGTAAAATTCTCATTGACTTTTAATTAGGATAAATCTCGAAATTAGCCTAAGGGAAAAGTCTGGCTGTTTTTCGGTCACCGGCTTGAAAACAGAACATCAGTGTAGGATTGTTATCATATGCAATGTCTAATTGTTTCATAAATTATACTGCAGGCAACCAATGTCATTATCATTTAATTTTGGTGAAAAACATTAAAGGTGCTCTCCAGGCAAACAGCTGAAATACCGGTTTGTGAACTGCTACATCTGCGAAAGGATTTGTAATTCTGTTTAAACAGACACTCTGTCAGATAGCACAGCCGGGTTCCAGACCCCCCTACAGACTACATCGCAGTTAATCAATTCAGCTTGGTTTAAGAGTCGCCTCAGACTGTGATTGAACATTGAAGGAGCAGCAGTGCATCAATGAGGTCATCCCTCTGCTCTCCCCTTATGTAAACCTGTTTATAGACAGCTGGGTACAAAGCAATAGAGCCCTGGGGGGTCCAGAGTTCTGTTCCTCCCTTTGCCAGTCTTATTTCTGGAGATATTAGGAGATTGATATTACACCACATTGAGGTACTTACAGCTGACCTCTAGGCATACTTTATATAAAATACACAACATATTGCAACTCTGTAATCATTAATACATAAAAATGTTTTTTTTAAATGCAAGTATGCAATTTGACCTTGTATTAGCCTCTTGCAGTCCTTATACAGCACGGTTGGAGGGTGAGAGGAAGAAGCAGTACAAAGATTCAATCAGTTCATGTGATGACAAGAAGCATGCTGATAGAAAGAGACAGCAAAGTGACAAGAGATGAGTTCATTACTATGGTGCTTCTCCTTTCACTGTGCATTCACAGGGACAGGCCCAGGACAAGCTTGGCTCAGTGAAAGTGGGTTGGATGTTGCTGGCTATCAGACAGAGGACATCTAGTGGCAGAAAAAGTATTGCAGAGGAAATTTCTGGATGGAAGCCGAAAAATTGCAACAAAAGCTGGTTTTATTTTGTCTTTTAATGGGTTATTCATTTTTATTTTGTATTTTTGGCTGATGCTCTGCTTTAACCACTTGACGGCCGGAATGTTAAATCCCCTTCCTGTCCAGGCCATTTTTCAGTATTCAGCGCTGCGGTTCTTTCACTGACATCTATTCCATCATGCAACACTGTACTGAAATGATTTTTATTTTTAAGGACAGATAGAGCCTTCTTTTGGTGGTATTTAACCACCACTGGGTTTTATTTTATGTTTTACTATATATCGAAAAAAAGTACCGCAATTTTGTAAAAAAAAGTGTGTTCCCTAAGTTATACAATGAAACATTTATTATTACCCAAATTTAGGTAAAATATAAAAGTTCCATGTATAATACATTATTTTTTTCATTAATATATAACTGGATTAAATTATGCTTTTATATCTTTCTGAAGTTCAGCCTTAAATGGGACAAAAGAGAAAATTATTAAAAGAGAAGACAGAAGTATGGGAACTGCAATTTCTAACTTGTTTGTGAAGATAGAAGGTCTGGGGCCAGTATGTGTATCCATTATTCACTACTTGGTATATCATCCTGTAAAATTAGGTTCTTATCACTTCACTGACTACATGCTTCTTCCAGGTCAGTGTCTCACAATAACATGATATAAACATGCAAGTTTATATCAATGTACAGGAAGAGGTAAGGTGAAAAAGGCATTCCCAGTTCCACTGATCCCAATACAGTAGCAGATGGGGCAGGCATTCAAGCTGAACCTGTTGATTTTTTTTGCAAATTACTGTACATTTTCAGAACCCTAAACCAACAACTAATCCTGAGGAAAGCAAACACAGATCCCTTATAATGCTCCAAACCAACTCCTGTGATTGTCTACAATCTCAATACAAATTAGTACATTAAAAGTGAGCTTGTAGTCCATCACAGTGCGACCTTGAAGCGGTGGCTACTTTACAACACACACAGGGACCATGGGGAGCAAAAGTAGCCACCCTCCAGAAGGAAGGACAGTGACAGTGACACAGGGACATGGTCCCTGTGGGTGTTGTAAAGTAGCCACCATTCCAAGCTCACTCCCGTGATGGACTACAATCTCTCATTTCGTTTATTATTTGTATTGAGATTGCAGACCATCACGGGAGCGAGCTTGGAGCGGTGGCTACTTTACAACACACACAGGGACTGTGGGGAACAAAAGTAGCCCCCCTCCAGAAGGAAGGACAATGTTAGCACCAATTCAGAGATGATTGGAGTATCTACAGCTGAGTGATACACAAATAAGTGTTTGTTAATAGTTAAAAGGTAAAAGTTAAAAGTTACTTGAATGTATTTTTAAGATTTCACTCATGACTGTCACTTTAATCTTTCCTTTATATCTAAGGTTCTCATTGCCCCTTACTCATTAATTGAGTTGCCCTTCGCTGAACTTTCTTCGGTTCTGTAACAATAACATTAACCGGTGCCCAAAAGTGGTCTGCACACTCAGACAGCCGACAGTAATCAGCATCCAAGCTGTCGCAACCTACAGATCAGGTTTGGATGTGAAAGGACCATACAAAGCCATAAGAAAAGAAAACAGAAAAAAGCAGGCCTTGGTATATTATTCTCCTCTTTGCATAGTAATTACTAGATTTGGGGTTTATTTTTGGAGTTCTCCTTTAAACGATGTATGAGCCTTTCAGGCTAAGAACAGCAATCTGTGATTCTCCAGCTTGCCTGGATGTTTAAGTCCCAGCATGTCCTACTAGCTAGGAGCCAGGACTTTAGTTCCACAGCAGCTGGAGAGCCACAGGTAGTCTACAGCTGTATCTGTAATGCCATACTTAGCATAGGCAGGAGACGGTTCTACTTATTATAATACTGTTCCTATTTGAGAAGCAGTCACTGAAAAATTGAGTACAGTGAAGAATAACTTAAATCACCCACATTCTTCATCTCCTCGGGGACAGATTATGAGATTCCTCAAAAATCAGTTTTCTGAAGCCACAAGGAGCTCAGAATGAGAACGAGCCTAGCCTTTCTCCACCTGAGTTGCTGCAGGCTTTATTAAGATTCCTGCTTTTAACCATAGTCCTTATCAAAGGTAATCTGACTCAGCTGACACGTGTGATCTCGATGGAAAAATCACAGCTTGCCGATATTTCTTGAGGAGGGAGTGGTGGGTTAATCTTGTCACCTGTCAGCATTATCCCATCTGTCTCACAGAGCCAATGAATGGTTCTCCTCAGGAGGTAGACACAGAGAATCTTCTGAAGTGGTTAGACTATTTTTCATTCACAGATCTGTCTACAAGGAATTAGGTTTTTGCAGCTGGCTAGAATTATATCTGTTGGGTTCTCTTCTATCGCTTTTCTCCATCTGTTACTGCGCTGTGCCATCATGGAGTCACAACGGTCAACATTGCTAAATCCCAAGGTTTGGTGTACCTTCCATCATATTAATAGGTGAAGACAATTGTAGTGAGCGCGCTGTCTAACTAGTGTGCTACATAATTATAATTTAGCTTCTCGCCGCTATTCCACTGACCCAACTGCTTAAAATCACATCATCTTCCACAACAGCTGGAAGTTCCTGGAGCCTGTGAAAAACTGGAGAAGTCTATGAGAATTCACACGTTCAGGAAGAGGAAACTAGAAGAGCTCTAAAATGTGCTGAGCAGGGAGATTAACATGAAAGAGAAATGCATTGAGTGGAATGTATACGCACACCGCATGGACCTCAGTTCAGTGGATGGGTCCTTTAAACTCTCACATCAGAAACAATGCAAACCAGGCATATTTTTTAATTGTAAAGTTTTAATTTAGTTGTTAAAACAAATAAAAAAGTTAAAATAAATTCAGTCTTCATCAAGCAATATTCAACATTACAGGGGGGCATTAAATACACAGCAAAAGTAGACAGGTGTTCATTGTTGCTATCATTAATGAACATAGGGGAGTAGGTCTACGGGGCACAGTGTGAAAGTGAAGATAAGCATTGCAGCAAGAGCAACATTTTTTAATAATATTACAAAAATTGCAAGGCTACCTTCAAATAATGGGATTTAACCCTTTCGCTGTCAAGACCTGCATTCCACTTTTGACCACAGCTGGACAGGCCATTTTTGCAATTTTTCACTTTTTTTTTTATTTTCAACTGCTGCTTTTTAGAGTTTGTAAAAGACCCCCTAAACCATACATTTCATGAAAATGGTGCTACAAATTGTGTAGGTCCTGCGATAATTGCGCAAATGTTTATCAACAAAAAAGAATACACAATTAAATTGAAAAAGTTGGGGTGCACCGATATCAAGTACAGTACTCGGTACAAGTACAAGTACAGATACTTTTCCAGCTCCAAGACTAGACTAGAGAAAAATTCAAGAGTTAGGAGGCAGCTGTCATTTGTAAGGAGCATACGGAGCTCCTGGGATTTGTACATCTCTGTTCTAATGTATGACTTTGTTTTTATAAATAAAGGGATACACCGATACCAGTTTTGCATGTACAAGTACCGATACTTGCCCAGGTACTCACAGATACAAGTACTGATACATTTTTGTTTATTGTCATGTGACAGTTTTTCTAAAACAATACAGACTAATGATTTCAGGACAGTGGTGGAGCGCCAGAGCCAGGTCACAGCTGCAACCGCTGCAACCCTGTTAGTTCTCATGAAAATGCTGGTATCGGCATTGGTACTCGAAAATTATCGGTGCATCCCTAGAAAAAAGCACACTAAAATCAGTAATAGCGCACACAAAAAAACACTTTTCTGGCTAAATCTAAAAGATAAAACTGTATTGAGTTAATAAATAACAAATATTTGTCAATTTTAAATTGAGCCTTTTTGCGAAATGGTAAAAAAAAATAAGGAATGCAGAACTGTAAATAAGCAACTTATCCTAAAAATTTCTGTTGTGGTAAAGCCTAATCTGCAGTGCCATTTGTGCTCTGCGTTGGTGTGTGTTGTGATAAAATGATGCCGGCATACATTTAATCGCAACTCTGCGTATCACAGCGCACAGCAATGCATCAAAATGCTTTGCCAACGCTGCCACACAGTTAAATTATCAAACGTTTAAAAAGAAAAAAAAAGGAAAAATCAAGCACTTCGATGTGTTCTAACAACACAATGCAATGCATGTATGTTATATGTTGTGTATGTATGTTATATATGTGTGTTTGGGAGGGGGTTGTGTTTTATTTCTTTTTTAAAGATTTATTTTTATTTATTTATATTTGTAATAATGTCGCTGGGCTTCAGTGAAATATCAGAGGTCTACACAGACCCCTGACATTTCCCTTTTGAAATTGAAAAAGAGATTGAGGACACAGAGTCCTCAATCTCTTTTTCTGCAGCCCCAACACTGAATGAACAGAAGGGGGGTGATTTACTAACCTAAACACACGCAATAGGTTCGTGTGATTTTTACACAGCAAAACATATTTATCATCCAAAAAGTCTCTAAAAGCATATTTCCACTAATGCCATATATGGAAAAATCATGCACATGATGCATATATAATGCTGCTTCACAGTTTAGACAAAAATGGTTAGCTAATTTACACAACATCACCTTGCAATTCATGCAGGGCTTTGCACAACACACTACAAAGGTGTCTAGATTCCACCAATAGATCATGCTGGGAGGGAACACACTACAGAGGTGTATACTTGTTCGTGGCGTGTTTATAAGGTTAGTAAATCAACCCCAAGGACTCAGTATAGAGGCTCCCTGTTCATTCACAATTTGGGAAAGCATAATACTCTCCCCAGTTATGAATGGACAGGAAGCCTCTGTACTGAGTGCTTCTTTCCATTCATAAACTGAGCACATAGTGAGCTTAATTTGTCCCCACTTATAACGAACAGGAAGTGATGTAAGCACTTCCCGTTCATTCATAAATAAGCATACTGTGTCCTCTGTTATTTACAAACATTGGGAGTTATCACTGCTGATCACTCCAGTGTTTGCTCAGTACAGGGAAGGATCGATAAATATTACACATATTTACCGATCCTCCGCTCACCATCCTGAACCGCCCTGCTCGCACGACTCCTCCGCTCTCCATCCTGACAGTGGCTCTACTTCCTCAATAGATTGGACCATACGGCTGGCAGAAGGCTGAAAACCGGCAATGTAAGACATACTGACGCGGCCAGCTGTTGTGTTCTGCCGTATGCCTTACATCTGTGGCAGGGAAAGGGTTAAAGGGCAAGGGAATTGGGAATGGTCCCTGTGTGTTGTAAAGTAGCCACTGCTCCAAGCTCACTCCACGATGGACTACAATCTCAATACAAATAAGTAAACTAAGGGGTCTATTCACGAAGCAGCCAAAGGATCTAGCCGTAGCTTCGGCCCCAGGACCTCTTCGGTTCAGTAGAACCGCAGGGCTGCTGTACGGGCTATTCACAATAGCCCGTACAGCTCCCGAACTTAGCCGAGTGGCTCAGGCGAGCCGAAGGCATATGCCTCTGCTCGGCTGAGCCGCGCTGAAAGCCGAAGCTGGCCGAGACAGCCTGTTTCTGACAGCTGAGCAGAGCCAGCCGTGAGGGACCCTCTGAGGAACCGAGCAGAACAGCCGAGCCGAATGCCGCTCAGCGGCTTTTGGCTATTTACTCACAGCTGTTTAGTATCTATAAGAATAGACCGAACAGCAGCGAGTAGCCTGCCGGAGGTTCGGCTTAGCCGATCCAGATGTTGGATCGGTTGAGTCGAACTGCTCCTGACTAAATGTGAGATTGTAGTCCATCACAGGATCAAGCTTGGAGCATTGCCTACTTTAGGCCCTCTCCAGAAGGAAAGACAGTGTCAGCACCAATTCAGAGATGATTTGAGGGTCTACAGCCGAGTGACACACAAATAAGATACATTTTTGTGAATAGTTAGGGTACAGGCCGAGCGGCCAGCCAATGGCCGGCCATTCGGCCAGCTTTGGCTTTCAGCACGGCTCAGCAGAGCCGATGCATATGCGTTCGGCTCGGCTGAGCTGCTCAGCCATGATCGGGAGCTGTACGGGCTATTGTGAATAGCCCGTACAGCACCCCTTCGGTTCTAATGAACCGAAGGGGTCCTGGGGCCGAAGCTAGCCGAAGGATCGGCCGAAGCTACGGCCAGATCCTTCGGCAGCTTCATGAATAGACCCCTTAGTGTCACTTTGATGGAAGACCTTAGGACAGGATTGTGAAGATTTCAAAACATCTTTTGAAATGCACAAAAACCTCCTAATGTAATTTACTGTAATGTGATTAACAGGTAGTATGTATTATATACATCAACACACTTGAAGACAAGTGATACTATTACTTTCATTCAATTGTTTTCAGAGGATGAGATTCTTTTGTGCACTTACATGACAATCTTGCATGAATTGTGTCCTGAATAATGTCTCAGAAGAATGAGTTAATAGATGTAGAAAAGTCTGCAATGGCAAATTCTCTAAATGGTAAATAGGACACTAAAGAGCTTGTTTGTATAAGTCAATTACAGAATCATTTTCTATAGCAAAGCGGATGGTAGACAATCCTTTTCAATAAGCCCCTATGTTGAACAGGAACCATTATTATAGTCGTTTCTTTATAAAAACTAGGCATACCCAGGCCCAAATTTACTCGTATTTTCAATCGGTTCCTGGCACTTTGCCATTATTGCTGGTTAGGATTAAAGCTAGTTGGCAAACACTGTAGAGTGCAACGAGTACAAATGAAGGTACTGGACGAACAACGTCACAGCAAATGAATAGTTACCAAATGTCCCTCCATTGAAGGGATTGCCTTCTTTAAGAAACAAAATGTATCTATCCCTCTTTTTTCTCAGTTTCTTTTTTTTTAGGTCAGATTTATAGACCTAAAAAAATGTATTATTTAGATACCAGTGGTTATAGTGTACTATAACCTCTAAATCAGTGATAGGCAAACTCTGGCCCTCCAGCTGTGAGGTAAATACAAATCCCATTAGGCATTGCAAGTTTCTGACAACCACAGGCACGACTGCCAGAGGCAGATGCATAATGGGATTTGTAGTTTCACCACTGTTGAAGGGCCAGACTTTGCCTACCCCTGCTCTAACTTATAGCATTTGCTATTTTGAGTAAACAGTATAAAGGAAAATAATTGGTGAAATAAAACATTTTTTTGCATACTAATTTATCGTTGGTGTAAATGGGGGTATGGTAGGGTTGTATCCTTTGCCTAGTTTGTGCTAGAAGGTGTCCCTCTTCCCCATCTCACAAAGTTGGGAGGTATGTAAATGGCATGTGAACCTGGAATTCAAAGGTGCAGCCCTCGGGTTGGTCCAGAGCAGAAAAAGACAGACCCAGAGATATTAGGCGGACGGTATACATGTCTATGGGGAAGAACTGTCCCTGGGGAAAGGGTTAAAGATGGAGAAGGAATAGCAGATTTTACCTGATTGGGCGCAAGGGTCAGATGGTAGGGAGGAGCCGCATGGGAAGTAGCTGCAGAGGCTGATGGGAGTCCTTTCTGGAAAGTCGACAGAGGAAGCAGGTTGTCCCAGCTGCCCTTGTTATTTATATATGTGTTTGTCATGGCAGCTTGGTCAGAGAGTCTTTGGGGGAGGATCACAAAATGGAGGGCCATCTGGCGGTATGGTGTTTGCCTGTTGTTGCCTCTTTCTTAATGGGGGGCTTGGCCCCCTTGGAAAGTCAGGAATGACTGGAAATGTCCTCAAGCCGGTGTGGGGTATGGCTGGGACATGGGGTGGACCTAGTAAAATCTTTTTTTGCTAGCAGACACCAAAGACCCCTCCTCATAACAACAGTCGTTAAAAGAGAGCTATGGGGTAACCTTTTTATCCCATAGTTCTCTTCAGGGTCATGGGAGGACATATACTAACCTACTACCATGACCCAAAGCTCAGCATTTAGCGAGCTATAGCGCACTATACACTGAGAGCGCTGCAGCTGGGATGTATCTCGACAATATTGTCGAGATCCACCTAGCTGGCTGATTGACAGCGCCTCTGCCTATCTAGCGTCAGAGCCAGATGTGACCTCCCCCTCCCCATCTGTTCCTCTAGTCAGCACTGGAGGAATGGAGATGGGAGAGGGGAATCCCTCTGGGGAGTGGTGACTGACAGTCAATGCTCTGTGCAGGCAGATGATCGGGAAGTGAGTGAGCGACGGTATGTGTTCGCTCTCTTCCGGGTCAATAGAGCCGACGTGTGACAGTTTCAATGTCACATGTCATCTCTATCTATGAGGATGAGTGTAAATCACTCACCTCATAGTTCTCCTTTAAGTTTTTATTTATGGGTATTATGATTTGTTATTGGAGATTTGTTATATGGTTAAATAAAGGGCTGCTTTGACATTTTAATCCATGTCGTGCAGCCTGTGTGTTAATTGGGAGCTGATGGAAAGAGCAGAATTGACAAATCCATCAGTCATGTCAGTTGGCGAATCATTGCAGTGAATGGTACTTATCATGAATATCATGGGCTCAATTGGGATACAGATATAGGGCATTGTCACCCTATAAAAGGAAGTGCCTGGGCAAGGACCTCCACCCCAAGATCTCCAGGTATTAAAATAATGCAAGTGAAAGATTTAAAAATATGAATAATCATGTTTAAAATGTATTTACCACGCTAAAGCTAATATGAGATCTTAGTGATTGGGTTTACATCTAGGCTAAGGACCTCCAAAACCGAGCTGCGATTTCTCCAGCAGAGTTTATAATGGATCTGATTAGTTGATACTGGCAGTTTTATCTGCTGAGCTCTGCTTACTGAGCCCATAGTACAGATGGAAACTATGCACGCAAGCTAACATGTTTCGCAGTATGGGAGATTTATATTAATGTTTGGCTAGTTCGACCTCTTCCTTCGAGTAATATTGATCAGCCGGCCTTTCCAAACACCACTTCATCACGTGTATAAATTCATTTATGACTAATTGTGTAAGTGGAAACCAAATCTCTGCCGATCAATACCATGCTCCCACGTTTTCATCCTCTTGATAGATAGGGCCGGCAGTGGAGTTTGCAATGTCTCTTTATGTACAAGGCAATTAGGGGCTTTAGAGAGAGACCGGAGTAACGTTTGGATGTATGACAGTGATTACTGTAAAAAAAAGATCTGTATCCATCCACCTGACCTCAGAGATTGATCCACTAATGGGGAATTAAAAGCGAAAGGTAATATTATGTATACAGCAGGGATTTCCAACTTCGGTCCTCGGTGACCAATAAGGAAAAGATATTTGCTTTTTCAGGAATGCTGTGCAATTTCCCGAATTTCACCGAAAGGAAATGAAAGCTGTAAATTTTGCTTATTCAGATAATGCTTTGGCAAAAATTTGCTTAAAAAAATAAGATCTACTCTTTTTTTTCTTTATTTAGAGTATATGTTTTTGTGAGTATTTACGGTAATAGTTTTTATTTAGTGTTCTTTTCTCATTTGCGTGTGTTTGATTGTTCTTTGTGTATAGTCACTTTAAATGCTCAAACTCATCAATTAAACTCATCAATTGTGTGTTTTGGTGCCTTAAAAACCCTTTCCATATTTTTTGTATACAGTCAATAGAAAGTAAGTTTAAACATCCTTGGGACAAACATAAATCTATACACAGGCAAAAAATTTAAAAACATATATAATAAAAAGGGCAGACTTAATGCAGCATTTGGACTTTTTCTGCTGTCACTCTTCTATGTTTCCTATCCAGTGAAACTATGGTCAGTAATAATAATAAAATAATTAAAAAATGGAGGTTTCCCACTAGCAAAAATATCTCTCACATCAGTGAGATATGTGAGAGATACATTTGCAAGTGGAAAACTTCCATGTTTGATATTGTTTACCTATATCCCCAACATCGGTGGTGACTTTGGATTAATTAAGAAAATATTCATTTTTTTGCCTTAGTAGGTTCCCCCATATGGTCAATGAAACTATTGTCATTGGGACCATAAAGAGAAGATGGATAGCAGCATAATACATTGCTCACACAGACTGGAAAGATGGGAGTTGGTCTTTAGGGTGAATTTCACTAACTTTCCTAAAGAAAAGTCTCTGCGAATCTCTTCAGGACACAAAAACAGCAATAAAAAACATTTTTAGTAGCATAGGGAATGGGAAGAACCCCTGTAAGGCTTTTTAAGCTGTATGTGCTGCCATTGGGGAGATCCTTACTTTGTGCTGTATCACCGGGACAGGAAGTAAGGGGACAGCTTCCCAAGAGACAACCACACAGCAGTAAAGAACTGACTAGGGTTGCCACCTGTCCAGGATTCACCCGGACAGTTCGGGTTTTGAATGCTGTGTCCGGGTTTCATGGCAGCAGAAACCCGGTCACAAGATGGCAAGCAGGCACACAGGGGCAACCAAAATTAAGAGTCCGTGTGTCGCTAGAGTGTTCGGGTTTCGCTTGAAGAAAAGGTGGCAACCCTAGAACTGACAGATATTCTGACTTTTGCCTACCAACTTTAAAATTAAACCTTGAAGTTAGAGTTCCATCTTAAGTTACTTTTTAAAAATGGTTTACAATAAGTGAGCAATATAGTATAAGCACATGGCTGTCATTAAGCTGCTCAGCAGGGATGCTATGTGCTAAATAAACACTTTGCAGTCTTTCAGTGAACAAACCCAGCTAACTGTTTCACAAGTCCCACAGTCTATTTAGCAGCAACACAGTCCTTTCAGGAAAAGAGTTGCTAAACAAGCTGTGGGACATGTGCAATTGTTGGCTGGATCTGTGAAAAGCTGCAGAGCATTCTCGCAGAGGAGTTAACAATGTCCTCCCCAATGCTAAATAATATTTACCGGTTTTTAAAATGTGAAACAGTCACAGCTTTGCCTTAAAGCGACTCTGACGCTGGGATAAAGTAATATAAAAAAGCACCACCTGCAAAAGAAGAGGGTTTATATTCAGCAGTCCCCTTACCCGTTCCTGAGAGGGACAGAGGGATTTGGTAACAAAAGAAGGATGGATGGATTTGGTTCCAAAAAAGGGACAGAGGAGTTTCGTTACAAAAGAGGGACAGAGGGATTGGTTCCAAAGGAGGAGTGATATATTGAATTTCATTATAGAGGTCATAAATGACACCAAAAAGATTGACAACATAGGAGAAAAGATGGAAAGAGGGATTTGGTTCCAAAAGAGAGACAGAGTGATTACGTTCCAAAAGAGGGACCGAGGGATTTGGTTCAAAAAGAAGAACAAAGGGATTGGGTTCCAAAAGAGAGGCAGAATGATTGGGTTCCAAAAGAGGGACAGAGAGAGATTTGGTTCCAAACGAAGAACAGAGGGGTTTGGTAACAAAAAGAGGGACATACAGATTTTGTTCCAAATGAGGAATAGAGGGATTTGGTTCTAAAAGAGGAACATATGGATTTGGTTCCAAAATAGAAAAAGAGGGATGGGTTTCAAAACAGGGATAGCGGGATTTGGTTTTCAAAGAGGGACAGAGGGCTTTAGTTCCAAAAGAGGGACAGTGGGATTAAGTTCCAAAAGAGGAACAGTCCCTTCAAATGATGGACGTACTTGACAGTTTGCATGTTTACGAACAGACCATCATGATTAATTCTTTTTCTTTTCTGTTCTTTAGAACTTGCGGAACATGGAAGTAATTTGTGTCGTGTGTCCTGAAATAAAAGGAAAAAACAGTGAATCCATTAATATAAGGGGCATTTCAAATGCATTATAAGAAAGCAGAAAAGTGAGTTCTAATGCTTCATGCTAAGTATTTGTGCTTGTCATTTATTTGTCAGAAGAAAAACATCTTCACGAAAAGAGAAAAAGAAATAAGAAAAAAAATGCTTTTTAAAAAATTCTTCCTGAAAAGCTCCCGGGCTTTGCTTGTTTGATCTCCCACTTGTTTGGCAACTCATGTCTAAAACAAGAGAATGTCCTATCTTTTTACCTCTGTCATCAGGCTTGTCAGTTCCTCAAAAAGTCAAGAAACAGAAAAAAATGATTTTCACAAGACGAATCAGGCGATCCGTTGAATGACACGCCGTATCTGCTCATTGCTTCAAACCCTTTCCTCGCGCCTTGTTGTCAAGGGTAGTCAGTAGTAGGAAATTGGAAAATGACCCCTTCGTAATGACGGGATTTACATAAATAACTGCTGATAGCACAAAACACGCAGAATAATGTTCCGGCCGTATCATCGAGATTGGTTGTCTCCCACTGACAAAGGAGGACGACTAAAAAGGAAGAAGCAGCTAAGATTCCTTCATAGACAGCAGGAGCCTGGGCCTAAAGCCAAAATGTTTGGTTTTGCTGACATAGAATCTGAGTCAACAGAAAAAAAAAAAAATTGAATATAACAGTAATGCTTTCGTCAAATCTATAACAGTTTAGACCTGAATCCTAATGGATTGTAAAGCCTTTGTCAAATTGAGGCCTACCATTTAGAATTGACCCATGATAAATACATGTATGCTTATTTTGATGCCACAGCACAGATTAGATGGACATGGCTGGGAAAAAAAGATTATTTTTTTTTTACATTCTAAAATGAAATAAGCGCATGTTGTACCTAAATTGAGCATAAAAAAAGAAACCTCAAAGTAAATGTAAACCCAATCACTAAAGTCTCATATAAGCTTAACCACTTGAAGACCGGTGTTCTATCGAAAGTTCCAACTCGTCGAGCTCTCCAACGACCTGACTTCCGGTTTAGTTAGGAGTAAGAGGTTTGGCCGAGAAGGCTGTACTGCACATGCGCCACCCATGGCATTTCCCTATACACATACTACACAATACACACTGCTTGCATCCATGTTTGTAGGATATTCACTTGGGTTTTTATGTTATGTAGGATATTCACTTGGGTTTTTATATTATATATGTGTGTATATCTCTGATTGTGATCTAGGATTTAATTCCACATTAAAATAATTCCTTAGGACAATTAAACTCACAGAAGAAATGCATAAGGCCCCTGTCCCAGCTGTTTAGCATGTCCTATCTAAAAGGGAAGGTTAAATATTTGGACGATAAATAACAAACTCTTCCCCCACAAACAATGTGCAGAAAGGGTGAGACCTATGTTAATGGGATTGATAAGATGTTTGGTGGCACCAGCAGGGCCTTGTATTTGTGATTACATATAAACAATGCAATTGGTGTCAGACAATAAGGCAAGTGATAGCTGTAAGCATTTCAATTGAGATGCAATTGTTCCAGTGTAGATGGGAATCAAGGACCTGTAACAACAAGATCAAAGGTTTTTTTCTGGTCAACCAATCAGCTTCTTCCACATTTTGGTGAATGAGGAAAATGGGTATATCAAGGAGAGACTGAAATGGGAGAAAAGGAGAAAGGAGGAGAGAGAGAGAGAGAGAGAGATGGTATAAAGAAGGGTACTCACTGGGAATCTTCATTAATTTACTTTATTTTATCATTACTCTGTATTACTCTGTTGGACTGTTCCTGTTCATCTGCCTTTTGTTGGATTAAACGCTACTCTCTGGAAAAGAGCTGAGGTTGCCTGGATTTTCACAATGCAGATAAAATATAAATACATATATTTGGGTAGATATATATGTATACTTCTCGACATATAGGACTACACTACAATGTTGAGTGGGGCAACTCAGGTAAATAACGTGCTGAATCAGCCTGAACCTAGTTCTGTTTAGTACTTTATTGCTGTGTAATATGTGTATTGGGAAATGCCGCGGGTGGCGCACGTGCAGTTGAGCCTTCTCGGCCAAACTGTTTTCTCTACATTATGTTATGAAAAATTGGAAATAAATAATCTTTGGTGCGGCGGCAGCACAGGAGCGGTAAGTAGAGGGGGCACTCAGAAATGTACCACATACAAGTGATCAGGCGTCTTTACAGACACCGGACCGCCTGTATATATACAGCCATCTTGGCTGTTTCAAATTCTACATACATATTATCAACTCTCAGCGGAACTCACAGAGCTCCCAATCCCCTACTTGAGAATAAGGGTTTTCAGGTGATTTTAAAAGGTGTTGCCAGGAGCTCAGCAGGAAGCCAGCAAGAGTGTTGCAGGTTGCTAAGAGCTCAGCAGGGAGATGCAGAGCCCTTACACCCACTTGGCTCTTAGCAGCATCACTCTCCATCAGCAAGGACTCCTGAGTTTAGTGTCCCCTTAGTACTACTTTAATCAGGTCCGTTCTTGGAATGCGTAAACATTGTCTGACCACTAGAGGGAGTGCTCACACACTCTGCATATGAGTTAAAATAATAAAAATATGACACAAGCATATAATTATATACATATTTTATTTTGCTTTCAGGCACATGTTATGGGAACAACATAGCACACGTACACCTTGAAAAGACATTGTAGTGCCTGTTAAACACATTGTCCCTTCCACAACAGAAAATTTGTCAAATGGCATTCAATTACCCGAAAACAGTCAAATAAAACTGACCTCATTTACCTCGGAATAAAAGAGCCGTCTTGTCTCACATCGGAGGAGGTTTTTTTTCTTTTCATTCCACTTCTGAATTTGTTGGAAATGCGATTTGAAAAGATTCCATGTGAAATACAGGCAGCCAACATCTGTTCATGGATGAAGCGACAGCTCGCTGATTGGAGACAAAGGAGAGTTGGGTTTAATCACTGTTGTGCCGAGAAGCCATTTTGTATCTTTATTTCCGTAAAGGCAAAACATTCCATATATTGTGCTGTGATATTCAACGGCATTCTGTTATGAAATCATATTTGAAACGCTTTTCATTTTCCAATTAGCGAGCATAATCCTGATCTTTTCTGCAAAAGGTTGGCAGTTTTGGTTTTTGTTTTTTTTGGCCACGTTGAAAAGAGCAAATTATATTATGTCGGTGCACTCGTATCAATGGATTATTCACTTAGAAACATTTATGAATTAGTAAAAGAGAGATACAGTCATGAGAATATGAAATGGAAAAACAAATAGTGCTGCATTCAAAGGGATTTCTCTACTTTGCCTATAGGCAGATGCAATCCTATCTTGAAGCTCTCTGTCTTCAGCTAGGAGAAGAGAGACATTGATGTCAATTTCATGTCATGCTGCTTCCTGTGACTGGGTGGCAACAATGAGAAAAAACAATATTGTGCCGAGCTAATAATCATACATATCTAATACATTGAAACATATATAAATGAGTCACATATATGAGCCTTCAAACAAATGAGGCATAAGACCAACTTTATTGTTTAGTTTGGGTGGCAACAATGCTGCACTGCTCCTGAATTCAGAGCCGAGTTGCTACTCTGTTGTAGGCAGTGCCTGCTTGCTCTATAGCACAGGCAGGCAACCTGGTACTCCAGCTCTGGTGAAACTACCATACCTCTGTCTCTGGAAGTCATGCTTGTGGCCATCAGAGTTTTGCAATGCCTCATGGAACTTGTTGTTCCAAAACAGCCAAGGTTGCCCACCCCTGCTCTATGGTGTGATAAAAAAATTGTTTCAGGTGGGAATGGCTATCGGCATTGTCACTGATGATTCTAAAAAGCCTGTAGCTTTTCAGTCAGCACCTGGTCAAACCTAGTCCTGCCCAATGCTTGTTGGATTAACAGCACTGCCTCTGTTGCTAAAACCCTCCCACTGTGAGCTGCAGTGTCTGGGAGGGAGAGCACGTGAGACACAAATGATGAAGAATTTGGCTCACTTTAGATAAAGGGTGATCTTTGTTCAGTTTATGACACTAGTGCATTGTACATTTTCATCCTGTCACATGCACTCTATTTGGAGACTAATAGTGTTTGTGCCAACACATATTGCACAGGCATGGTCCACTGTTGTCTATCAGGAAGCCGGTGTACTATCATTATACCCCTTCCTGTTAGACCAGGCTTTCAGGGACACACCCCCTGGGCTAATGTTATTAGACAGCCCGGGCTCACAGTGTAAGGCTGGCCATGCACCTATAGATTTTCGATAGGAAATGTTGACTGCTGCCAAGAACCCTCGTTTGATTCTAGTTCAGATAGCCCATACAGCACAGACAAATGTCGATTTTGATAATCGTTAATTAGCAATACTAACTCACTGAATATATCTTTAGTTGTTCTTTTTCTGCACGCTTAGTGGTGCGGGATCCTACATGCTTAGTGGTGGGAGATCCTTTGTGTATTGTCTATAGAACATTCTCTGCAGTATTAATGACCACGCACTGCTGCCGATGGAGAGTAGAACTGAACTTGTCACAGGACCACCTAGAACCAGGGGCGGACCTATCAATGTAAAACAGCCCCGTGGCAGAGATGGGGGGGGCGCCGGATACCGATCCGGTGCTATCCGGCGGGCCCCCCCATCTCTGCGCTGGGAGTGTCCGATGATCACATTTGTATCCGGCAGCCAGCACTCTCGGCGCAGAGATGAAGACGCCGGACGCCGGACACTGAGGAGGATGCCGAGAATAAAAAAGCTGGCAGGCAATTCCGGGGCAGCCCTGGGCCTCGGCCGTGAGGACCTAGCAAGCAGCCACCTGAGTACATGGGTGCGCTATCTGACACACACACACACACACATTTTTCTGCAGCCTCCTCCACCAGAAAACAGCCAGAAGAGGTGAAGGTAAGTTATTAAACAAAATAATTATTTTTTGTAGCCCAACTGATGGACATGCTGTATAAAGTACATCTGGTATTTGTAGTGCTATATAGCAGGTCCCATTCTGCATTGGAGCAAATCTCAGCAGTACTTTATACAGCAATGCTATTTTTCCAACTTTTTTGTGTGTGATTGCTACAGGGGATGTGGGTTGGGGGGTTTATGTTTTTTTTTTTGGGAGGGGGCCTTAAACAACATCTTGCACCAGGGCCCTTTGTTCCCTAGGTCCACCACTGCTTAGAAAACACATGGAATTAAGGTATGCATGCTTCCATTTATTAAAATGTAAGTGTAGGTTGGGTTCTGAAATGTGGAGGGAAAATCATATCTTTTGATTGGGGGTTTATTGAGTTTGACTATCAGGTTTATAGTTTTCCTTGGTAAAAGAGATTTTTTTTGGTTATGTACTAACTGGCCCATATAAGTTAAATACCATAGCTGCTTTTTTGGCTCAATTTTAATTATTTCTATTACCAGTAAGATAAGTCACTTCAATGTGCTTTACTGACCAATAGAATAATGTAGCCATCATCATCTGCAGATTATCACGCACAATTTAGCAATGCTGTAAGCACAATCAGTCTTGGGAAATTTACAAATATATGTAAGCATTTAGCAATCCCAATGGGAGCTAGTCAGAGGTGGCTGAAGCACAGGATCATAGGAATCCATGTCTTGGGAATGGGCAAGCTGTGATCAATCATGGGAGAACCCTTGCGCATCCAAAAATAACGTCAAGATCACCCATGTAGTTTGACTTCAGTTCTGTAGCTCTTTTCATGTAAAGTTTTCAAATTATTTTGGAAACTTTATATCAGAGAAAACAAATACAAAAAAAAAAAGAGACCTGTGCAGTGTTAGACCGAGGATGATTCATAGCCAGCATTTACTTAGATCTATTTCAGCAGGAAAAAAACGTGGCAGAAAAAAATCAATCTTAAAGCGTATAATATTGTGAAGAGAGGTCACGAGGTTATCGATGCAGTCCGTGTTTTGTAACATCTTGCGTTGAAGGGGACACTTATCCCTGTCACTTACCTTGTCTGCAAATTGTACAATTCCAGGCGCTAAGTGTCCTGCTGCCTTGCCTATTTTACTTCAGCTATTTTTTTTAATGGCGGTTACCTTTTACTGATCCAGACTCCATCTTCTAATATAGACTCATGGATAGATCAATATGACAAGATAAAAGTCAGGTAGCTGAATGTGGATAATATTAGGCTTCAAATAATGGAAGGCAAATTCCAGACAGAGGGGAAAAAAAACATGTCTGTGCGGCAATGACTAGCAGTACACAGCAGGTGTCTCCAATAAGCCTCAGCTAGTTCTGAAAAAAAACACTATTACCAATGATGCAAATAATGGTCCCAGAAGGCAAAGGAAATTAAGAGGCCCTTTCACTTAGTCCATGGGTTGCAGTATCTGGGAATTATGGAAAAAGTGATGGTTTCACAGCTTTACATTTAGTCATACAGCCAAATAAATACCCGGTCCATGCTTCCCACAACATATGGCATCCAATGGTCCAACAGCATAGATCCTAGAGTCCTCAGGCCACCTAAATCCAACTCAAAAACTCAAAAATGAAGCAAAAGACTAGCCATGTTCATTTCATAGCCAAATATCTGGACAATGTAGCTAAAGTTAGAAATGATCATACTTTTTTGCATAGGGTAGTTGCCCTTTTGTTCTGAATGTTGCTAACTGTGGTTATTCAGTGAACTTCCCTCCCCTGGCATCTGAGAATTTAAACTGCAGGCTACAGTACATAAAATTAGCAGTCTTTGGTCTGTGGGCTCTCACATACCAATTATTAATCAATGGCTGTGGCAGTGATTCATGGCTTTATAATATCTCCAGCTGCCATAGGGCAGATAGGCACGTGCAGCAGGTGAAAAGTTAAGGTTAAATATACAGTTGATTCAAATCTATCTATCTCTTTTTAATCAATTTTTATTGACAAATTCTACATTATACACATATAACTTTTTGTAAAAATCCAGATAGGAGCTTTCGTCAAAATTTTTAAATGTATCCAAAATAAGATAACAATCTTACATAACCATAGAGATAAACTAGGAGATTCTCCATGTTTTACTGTGCCCAGTGTGTTTTGATCACTGCATCTCCAATAAGTATAGTTTGCCATATGCAAATTCCTACATTCGAATACATCCGAATTTGTGAATGACAGAAATAACAAATTAAAACAATATGAATTTCCGATAACAAAAATTTCGGATGCATCCACATTTCTTTCCCGAATGAAGTCTTGTGTTAAGCATCAACTTTTCATGAGCGGTAGTATGTACAAATTAATTGTCGTCCATAATGAAAATTCATACATACTACTGCTAAAACGAAAATTTAAATTTCATCCAAATCCCGAAACAAGTTGACTTTCAGACCTGAATAGCGAAAAATCCAAATGAAACAAAATGCATTTTTGGCCAGCGCACATGTCTAATATCTACTGTTCAGTCTATCTTTTATCCATCTATACAGATAGATAGATAGATAGATAGATAGATAGATAGATAGATACATAATGGATAGATACCTTTAGGCATCCTTAAAGCCAAAGGCCTCTCTCCTGGCCAAATTACTCAACTCCCACCCCCCCCCAAATATATGTATATGTTATTACTTCCCCCATCCTCCTTGGATGTCCACTCTGCAGCAGCCAGAATTTTTGCTTATTGTTTATGTTTTCCATTTCAGATGTCTTCAGGCTGGTCACGTGATGCCCAAAATGTTCTTCCTCTTTGCCAGCACTGATGTGATGACATCATCACATCCATTTTATTCTTATACTACAAGTGCAAGGCACAGCTGAGCATCATTCAGCCCAGATTACTAAGGATATTTAGTATAGCAAAGGAATTAATACTGGGAACTTCGCCAGAGAGAAGGTGAGTATTGCAGCTAGTGATGCTTTTTTAACTCAGCTTGGCTATTCATTTTTAAAAAAATGATAAGCTGGATTTGGACTTTAACTCAAGTATTTCAAATGGGGGGTGTACTGAAATTTATGGACATTTCACTGAATAACATTTTAACACTATCATGTGCACTTGGAAGAAGATCAGTAGCCAAGTTTCATATAACAGCTATTCCATGATTGTGTTGTTTCCTGGACACTGGCCAGTCGGTATGAAGAAGTTTGTACAGTCTTGGGTTACACGAGTACCACATGTGTGTTAGTGTATGTGTGTGTGTCTTGCTTTTCAGGAATGCACCTGCCACACACTATTAAACCAAACACTTCATAGAGTCTTACGTAAACATCTGGAAATGGACAGAATTCTCACCAACACCGGAAAGGTTTTAATACATGACGGCTGTCCAGAATGCCAGGAATTCCATTTAATAATGAAGACATTTTACAAAATTATAAATATATGGTTATTGTGATGTAGCAGTCCATCAGTTATACAATCTCTAAGTTGGATAGAAAAACATGTCAACAGGACAGGACAAGTGGCCAAGGATGAACTCTTGTAGGTTTATTGACAGGTCAGACATACTCCACTCCGTCTCTAACTTAGGAACTATGTACATGGCTGGGGCTGTGAATCTAGGTTTTATCTATCCAGGGATCTACAAGACGTGTCTGTGTCCCTCATACATTAGGATTCTTCCTTTAATGATATAGCTTGCTGGAAGCATGAAAAGAGAGATCTAACTGGTTGCTTGCTATTGCTGTCAAAAATGAGACTGGTATCAACAACCTTTTTTTTACATGCTCACCTGTCTACTCTTAGCTGATCTGTTGCAAAAAGCTTGCAGCTTACAGAGTTTATTAGCTTCAGCTGACATTTACAGACATGACAGATTAAGTTAAAGAAGTCACTACCTCTCTTTGTTCCCTCTCCCTGCCTGCTCTGCACCAATAGGCTCATATGGAATTACAGTCAGAGAGAGATAGTCTGAAGGCAAACAGCCTCTGCTCTCCTTTTGGAAAAAAAAACATATTGCTCTTAGACACCAGTGCCAAGGGTGCACCCTATATTAAATGATTATTTGCAAAGCAAAGATTGGATACAAGTAGGGATGCACTAATACCGTTTTTTCTGTATTGATTACAAGTATCGATATATTGCTTTCAGTACTTGTCGATACCGAGATCCGATACCGGTGCTTCCGCCAGCATGGAGCCAGCTTCCCGGGCAATCTGATTGCACGAGAAGCAGGCTCCATATTGTCTGGCTGGCTTGATTGTGCTTGGCCGGGAAACCAGCTTTCCGGCCAATTAGGAAGCCGGGAGGCGGGTCATTACTCGACGCCCAGCTTCCTGATCGCACTGGAAGCTGGCTCCATGTTCCCCTTCCTCTGACTGGAAGTTCCGGTATTGGGGAAGGTACCAGAGCAATTGGGTTTGGTGCATCCCTAGATATAAGTCGTAGCAAAAACATATAAAACATCAGCTTTCAATAGTATATTCATTGTCTTTAACAAATATATGAGTATGTGAATTATAAAAGTTGTTGTATATAATCACAAGTATTTTGGAGATAAAACACTTCATGTATATAAATTACATATTTAGCTGCATGTTTGTTATTTACGTATTAGACTTTCAATCTAAACCCAAGAATAAAAATGTCATAGATTGCAGCTTACCATTCCATAGATGCTGTGGCTGCATTGATTGTCTTTTTTCACCGTTTATTCCTTTATTTCCACCTAGTGATCCACCAGTAGCACACGTCCTGTCCTAGTGTGACAATGCTGACTCATGGTACTGTATCTATAGAGGAGCAGCACTGCCACGCTAGCCCAGGTAGTGCGCTAGGAATAAAAAACATCTCCTCTCCTCTTTTCCACAGGATAGAGAGAAGCGTTCTATAGTCCACATAGGTGAACTGGACAGTGCTGCTTGAGATCACACTGCAGAGTACAAAGGAACTCATGTGCATACTGGACATCTGGCAGGATCAACAGATTTTTTTTGCCCTTATCGAACAGATATAACAAAATGCTTTTAATGGTATGTTTAACAGACCAAAAGGGAGCAGATAAGAGAAGTTGATTGTTGGGGGTTCACATAAGCTTCTAGACCCTAGGTGTAAGGTTATGGAATGAAAGGAGGGTGATATGCAAGGTTTAGGTGCCTTTATTTAAGCAGGAGGTTTAGGAAGGAGAGTTGATTCAGTGAATCTGTCTTATTCCCCACTCATTAACGGCTTATCTGCTGTCACAGTGCGCTGCTCTACTTGCTAGGGACTGTCATCAGTATCAGACAACATGCATACATTCATCTTAGCATTATTACAATTGTTTGCAAAGAAATTTGTCAAGGATAATTGCATTTGTCACCCACTTATAAATAAAGACAGAAAATTCAGCTATGGATGACGCTTACCCACAAAGGAAAGTTTTGCAGTGGGTTTCTTTTTTTGTGTGTGAAAAAGGGTTGTTTACAAGTCTATATAGAGGGGTTATATCACTGTCCTTGGGGCTTTGTTAATTCCAAGCAGGGAAAGCATTCAAGAAGGTTAATTTCTTTCAATGTAAAGCAGCCCTACAGTATGTGCAGGGGTACTTATATAGCAGCTGGTTGTACCGTTATTAGACCAGAAACTAATGTTAAAGAAGAATTCCAGTTTCAGCCAAGAGTATAATAGGCATTCGCACGAACATGGATGTTAATACGTGCAAGTGCACAGTAAATGTACCATATGCTGTATGTATCAACTTTTTTTGCCCTTCTGATGTCTGCTCAAGTCCTAAAAAAGTGCATTCTGCCATTCCTGAATACAAAAATAACTACCGTGTTTCCCCGAAAGTAAGACCTACCCCGAAAGTAAGACCTAGCACTATCTTCAGGGATTTCTGTAATATAAGAAATGCATGTTCTCCGGGTGCTTGTGTGGGTTTCTTGCCACACTGCAAAGACATGTTGGTAGGTTATTTGGCCCTAGTGTGCATGTATGGGAGATAGGGACCTTAGATTGTAAGCTTCTTGAGGGCAGGGTTTGATGTGAATGTGCTGTGTACATTGTTGGTGCTATAGCAATAAATATATCTAAAATATACATAGAATGCCATTGCATGCCTGTAGTAGCCTACAGAGTTTACGGATACAAGCAAATTCCAGACCTAACAGGCAAAGCTTTGGCATTTCCTCATAGTGCCCCATGCTTGCTCCTGCCTACTCCACATTTCAGTTGTCTAGTGAGCGCAGCCGACCACAGTGATGGGCTGGGAATTAAACCATTCAAAAGTCCAACATTTACATACAGTATATGTTAAAAAAAAGATGCATTTTATACCTACATTAGCTTTTTTTTTTTTTTTTTTGGGGGGGGGGTGGGGCATGTTTTTTTAAACATGCCAGCAGTAATATGACAGGTAAAAGAGAAACTACACAGGAATGCTGGATTATTAATGATGTTGTATCTCAGTAATACAAGGCTGGTATTAATATGTTAGTATATGGACAAGAACTAAATACAGTGAGCATAGTTTCAAAAAGCATTGTCCAAATACAAACTTATACAAAAGTTCAGTTTTCCTGATCATTTGCTGTTACTTCTTAATTCTACAAATCTGCCACAGACAACCCTGGAGGGTGGCTGGACACGAACAAAGTATTAAATCCCAAATCCCTTTCTATCATACAGTTCAGATGGTGTAAAACTTTCAGAAATATATTCCTCACTCTGAATCTCCTGCCTTATCACATGAAATGGAATCCAAGCTCAAATCAATAATTTCTAAATGATTTTGCTTCTCTCAACAACTTTCCATGCATCTTCTTTCGGCATCCCGTGGTGCGTTATTGCTCGGAGTGTCTGATCTGAGGAAACAAGAGAGGAAAAAACTGTCTTATTGTTCCCATTTTTAAGCTCTTTAGCTAATCCGTATCGAACTTTGATGCGACCTCTGCCATTCAGTGGTGACCTTTTACCTCTCTCCATTTTGATCCTGGCTGGAGGAACTTGTTTAGGTTCTTCCCTGACAAGAGTTAGCAGCAGGATATTCCCTCTCTGCACGATCTTATCAGAAATTTGATTTTTAAGAGCCTCTTAACACACTTGCAGTGCTGGGGAAGACTAAATATATTTTAGTGAGTGTCACGCAAATCTCCCCAAACTATATCCCGCTGAACAATTGTCATTGATCCCGCTCGATGTCATTTGTCCGTATTATCTTACACAGTATTTCACTTTAAAAGCCGCAAGCCTAAAAAAAACCGAAGCATACAAGCAAAATGATGGCTTTAAAATACAGAAAATATAATTGAGATGGACAAAACTGATATTGTGCAGATAAAGTTGACCTTCCCGGATTAGTGGATATATATCTACATAGGCTTCAGCCTGAGGCAGGAAAGTTTCAGATCTTTATTTGATTTAATTGCTAATGTTTATAACAGTCATTAGCTTGGTGAAAGTCAGACTTCCACGCGTGTATCACACTGACCAAAGGCATATTGAACTAGGCATTCAGAAAATGTACTTAACATTTGTTTGTCATACTGTATATACATATGGCCAAAGGTTTATGGACACCTGACCATCACACCTATATGAACTTACTGGGCATTCCAAAACAATGGCTATTAATATGGAGTTGGCCCCCCTTTGTAGCTATAACAGCCTCAGACCCTTTAGGAAAGCTTTCCACTAGATTTTGAAGGGTGTCTGTTGGAATTTATGCTTATTCAGAGCATTTGTGAGGTCAGGTGCTGATGTTGGCTGGTAATCAACATTATAATTTAATCCAAAGGTGCTCAGTAGGGATTAGGTCAAGATTTTGTTCAGACCACTCAAAATCTTCCACACCAAACACATGAAAGTACTGAAGGTAATCTCTGAATTGTGTATTATTTATTGAGATATTCAGTTGGAACTGACCAGATATGTAGAAGGTTTATGTGGATGATTATAAAAGGCGGAGGAAGACACGGAGGGCAAAGGAGAGTGAGCAATACAAAGGATACAAAGTAAAAGTACAAAGAAGGGTGAAAAGTAATTTTTTTGCAACATGGGAGTTCTAATTCAAAAAGTCAAGCATGCATTTTCAGTTATTATATATTGCCCCAAACAAGATTTTCCGTTTTCATTGGTAAACAGACATTTGCAAGCACGCCAAAATAATGTATGCTTAAATATCTATTCCTTCCATAACTTCAGTTTGAAATACAAGTAGCTTACATTCCCCTGACACAACTACAGAACAAAGACTTAGAGGACAGTAACACTGGAAAAAAAGCTTCCCTGTTACAGAGCGACAACATGAAAGGAGCTATCCACCTTTAGAGTTTAATCTACTAATTATGTCAATCTTATTGAAAGAATAAAAGAGCATAAAGTAGTGCATTTGTGTAATGAGATATTGGGGATTGTGGAATTCCCAGGCGCTCACTGTGCACTTATCTTTACAGCATGTTTGACTTTGCTGCTGTGTAGAAAATGACAGAGAGCCGCATTAGTTGAGAACTGTATGGATGCAAAGATTTCTGAGGGCAAAATTACTTAGTGACCCACTGCCAACCCTTAGAGACTGATGGAAAAACCTAGATGTGGGATCCTATTCCCGTGGCTCAGAGTTAGTTTATTAGGAAAGTTTTACAGAAGCACAGTATTGGATGATAGTAGAAAGGCAGTTACCACGCACCACCAACAGCTCTGGTCAAGCCAGTTTATGTTGAAAGATGCTATCAAGTGATGCTAATTTCTGCCAGATGGGCAGGATAGAGATGCACATCAAAAGATTTACTGTGAAAAAGAGCGTATAATCAATGTAATGGGAGGATATATATTCACAGGTTCCAGCACCACCCTATCTCTGAGGCTGCAGAAATCCAGTCAAAGTGTTCAGTGGTTCCACCACTGTCCTCGCTCTGAGTTGGCAGAAATCCATGCCAATGTGTTGCTGGATCACAGCACCATCCTCTCGCTCAGCCTGTGGAGATCCATGGATATGTTTTCCCTGGTTCCAGCTCTGCCCTTTATGCTCTTGCTCTGAGCCTGCAGAAATCCATGGATATGTGTTTCACAGTTCCAGTTTCACCCTCTCTGAGTCTGCAGAAATCCATGGATATGTGTTCCCTGGTTCCAGCTTCACCCTCTCTCTGAGCCTGCAGAAATCCATGGATATGTGTTCCATGGTTCCAGCTCCGCTCTCTCTGAGCCTGTAGAAATCCATGGATATCTGTTCCCTTGATCCAGTTCCGCTCTCTCTGAGCCTGCAGAAATCCATCGGTATATGTTCCCTGGTTCCAGTACCATCCCAGCACCACCAGCTACACACTCTCTCTCTGCCTAAAGCAATGTTTGGATCTGGCTGTCTTTGACAGCCAGGTAATTAGAGTTTGAAGAAGGTTTCCTTTAAAACAATTTACATCACTCACTTCCATCATAGGGGGTTAATGTTTAAAGTCCCTAGCACAGTCAGAGGTTCCGAAGCAAACTTGTCCAAAAGTCCTTTTTACTAGTTCACTGAGTGTCAGACAGATTGCAAATACCCCATCCCGCATAGCAATCCTTGTTGGTGACCATTTTGTGCTTTTTGCGTTGTTTGCAAATAACACAATAAAATCCGCAAATCCCTTTTAATTTCTCCAACTCTATCCATCGTGCATTTACCACTATGCTTAAGTCTGTCTAATACGCACCAGCCCCTTTGAAAAGATAGCGGCATGTTATTTAAAAGCGAATAAAATATTCCATATCCGTCGGTTGTTTTTTTTTCCCCTCCTTCAGAAAGAGAACAAAAATTAACACTTACTATGTATCTGATGAAACAGGTTTTAATACTCTCTCGTGTTTAAGCGGCAATCACTTGAAGTGGTGACTGGTCTACCGGATTAATCGTCTGCAATGGTAACTGTTGAATATTGCTAGCGAGCCCATTCCATTTATCAGCTCAGTGGTGAGTGAGATCTACTTTACATACGCCGTTTATAAATAATTCTCAATAATGATGTTTAGGAACCTATTACCACCCCGCTGTGCCGCACCTCTTGAAAATATCAATAGGCAAGTCGGGGAACAACGCTTTTAGTCTAATTCCTATCGTAAAGGTAGCAGGAAGGTTATTACTAGTAACAGTCAATTAAAAGTTTTATTAGCAGTAAACGGCGCAAGCTAATGGCGATGCCAACTCTGGATAGAATAATTGTCACAGTTAATTCTGAAGTCCTTAATAATAGTAAGCGCAATAGAAAGCATATTACACGGCCCATATCACTCATGAGTGCCTCAGGCCTGACTGACTAGTTATTTGCCTCCCGAGTGAAATAAAAACGGAGACGGCTTTCTGTCAGAGGGGTAGTTTTTCATGAGAAGGGAGGATGTGGTAGCGAAAGAGTCCTCCACATATGTCTTTGCAGTTGCAATTCTTTGCCAAGTATCTCAGGGCAGACTCCTAAACTTTCCAGGCCTCTGGAGCTGAGAAGTTGGGCAGAAGCTGAGTATTTTGGTGCCTTCTGGGAGACAGAAGAAATTGCATAGCATTTTTCATGTGACAAAGGCATAAAGCAATATTAGCATTAAAACTTGATGAACATTAGTCTTTTTTTCAACTTTGTTGTTTATAGGGTGATAAGGAAGAGGATGGGTTGCTGCAAAAAGTGGGTGCGGCTAAATTGTTTAAGGGGTATGGCCTACAAAGTAGGGTTTGAAATCTCACACATTGAAGAAGAACTCCAGGCAATCAAAAAATTAATCCTTGCAGTGGTGGTGGATTATCCCTCAGCGTCCTCACTTCTAATGCAATTCCATTAGATGTGATGACATTTAGAGTCCTTAGACCGCCAGAGCCCAGGGTAGAAGAGGTTACAGAGGCCGATCTAGCAGCCAAGTGGGACTGAGAATCAAGTGAGTGTATTCTCTTGATTTTAGCCCTTAGACCAAAATGAGCACTTAACCTTTGCAGTGTGTGGGTAGCCCCACTGCAAGGGTTAATTTTTCATTTCCCCGGGGTTTTTAGTCAATGTGTGAGATTTAAAGCCCTTCTTTGTAGGCTACACCCCTTGAAAATTGGCTGGAGTTCTTCTTTAAAGATGTTAATGTAGTTGTTAAGCAGGCATATGCGCTTGTAGAGTTGACTTAACACATTGGAACAGATCCCAAGAATCAGGTTGCAAGAGAAGTGGTACCATGCAGTGTCCATGGGGACATAATACGAGATACTGAGAATCACACTCAGCAACAGTACAACAGTAGTGCTATTGTGCAGCCTCCATACATACAGAAAAGGAGCAGATACTAAGAATTATATACAGCATACAGAGCAAGAGAAATGGTGCTACATAAAGAATAAGAAACTATATTGAAAATCACATGCAGCCTACAGAACAAGAGAAGTAGTACTATGTAGCATCCATACATATAGAATGAGAACAGAATCAGGACTGTCTTGCAAAATACAATTCGCTGAGCACGTACACACTGAAGAGGGCTGATTCAGGTGAATGAGAGTATGAGACTTACTTCCTAAGGAGCTGCTGAGATATTGGTTCCTCCTGCTGCTCTCAGTGGTGACACATCCTGAACTGAACCCGACAGTTACCGACACTCCAGTAACAATGAAAAGGAATATATTAGGGTCCAGAACAAACCTTGAAAAGGAAGTTTAGTTCTAACAATTGCAACAATAACAGCGATAAGCCTGATATTAAGCGCAGAAAAAATAACCAGATAGAATAGGTAACAATACCATAACCAGCTATAATAAGGAACTGCTTGGGAGTATTGCCTGTCTGCCAAGGCCTTAAATAAACCACTGGCCAGTGGAAGAACTGATATAAAGTCTGACAGCACTTAACTGTCGTAGGAGCACTCATTCTCAAAGGGAGCATATTTTTTATGCACAGTAATGGAGTGGGCATAACAGTCTTCTCAAACTAACTCTTCTGGTAGTAGTCAAATCCCAACAATAGCTACAAGATGGGAATGTATAAAGATGGCTAAAGGTCTCAAGGTCTCTCACCACCAGTGCTGCATAAGTGTCTTGTACTTTGCAATCTGTGCACACGTCTTCCCTGAAGGCCAGGGAGGAGGTCACATCATGCTCTGGGGCTCCCCTCTCACTGTCTAATGTGGCCAATCAGCATCCCCCTCTTTTCCTTACAAAATGGTGTCTCCCAATGTCAGCACTGGTTGGTTAGGCTCTGCCCAGCCAGTTAGAAGATTAGCTCTCTTTTTCACCTGGGCAATACCTCTCTTATTGTGAAGGCACTGGTGTAATCCATAAATGGGTGTAATTCAGGACGCTTCCTCCTCGTATCTGGAACTTCCTGTCTGATTGTTACATCACTTCCTGTTTGTGCGTCTTCTTCTTACTTCTCCTGGCAGGCCATCCATCAAAGACCAGTAAAGGAGAGATAAGCTGCGACTCTAAGTCAAAAGGGGCTGCCAGGCCAGGCTACAAGAGGAATCATAGGAGACTTGTAAAACAGGCAGGGAGACTGTCATCCAGCTTGTTAACCTCCCTGGCGGTATGATTTTTAATTTTTTTCATGTCATTTTTCGGTCTATTTTTTTTTCGAATGTTTTTCGTCTTTGTCGTTTTTTTCTTTTTTTAAAATTTATTTTTTAAAATATCCTGCCGGTTCCGCCCCCCTGCGACGCGTACACTTGCAAGCGACGGAACCCGGAAGACGGAAGCCGCAGAACACAGCGCGGCTCGAGGGACAAGGTAAGTAAATGCTATGCAGTTTTCCCGAGTGTAGCTCGGGGTTACCGCTTATGGTATGGAAAAGTAACCCACAGGCACAAAGTATGAGAGTGTATAAGGTACTGCCCTTAAACATCGCTCCTGTGCCATTGCAAGGCAAGTAGACAGTTATTTTTAAATTGTAGTTACTGATTTTAGCAGATTCTCATTTAAAACAATATCCTGTTTTGTCATTAGCCTAGAGTTCTACTTTAACACTACCAAGGTCTCAGCAAACACACAAAAAATACACTCAACAAGCTTCTATTTAGAGCATCTATTTATTTAAACCTAATTTACAAAGAACCAGTTATAATGTCACCAGTGAGTTTCGGGTTATTTAATACGTCTTGAAAATGAAAAACAATATTTTAATATATAAGAAACCCAGCCGTTTTTAGCACGCTCGTTCACTGCTGGTGAGTGGCGCAGTCAATGTTATTATCAGTAATGAGTTTGCTGATACATGGCTGTGTCAATCTCTCGCTAACGCTGCCATAGATTCCGCTCCCCATCGGAAAACACAATTGCTCTTCTCAAAATTAACATGGCAAGGCATTACCTGTATTTATCGATGGGCACCGAATAATTATCCACTTTGAATTTATATGCAATATAAAACTTTTAGTGACTAAAGTCTTGAAAAGGATCTTATATCATAAAGCTGTAACGATGTCTAAAGCAAGAATTTCCCCTTGTGCTGTATATAGACTATCTTCTGGGATCAAGCTGTGTGAGTGCTAATAGCATGCAGTGCCATATGGGAGGATAAGGTGGTCACAATATATATATATATATATAATATATATATATATACACACATATATATATATATATATATACAGTATATTCTAGCAAGCTCAAAAGCACATTGTAAGTACAAAACAATTAATAATGTTTGGATTTCAAAAACACTGCAAGTACATTTTTAGGGCCCATGATGTATTTTAATGCAAGTGTTCAGAAAACTAGGCATGCACTGATACCTTTTTTTTCTCAGACCGAGTATGAGTAACGTCGATACCAATTACCGATACTTTTTTTGTGCCATGTGACAGTTTTTCTAAATAATACAGACTACAGTCCAAGCTGCAAACACTGGATTCCTGGTAGTTTCACCACTGACTCCAAGCTGTAGAGGAACTACAAATCTCAGCAATAGATTATACAGCAATGCAGAATAACACCAGTTATAGAGGACTACAAATCCTAGTGATACATTATACAGCAATGCAGAATGCCATCAGCTATAAAGGACTACAAATCCCAGCAATACATTATACAGCAATGCAGAATACCACCAGGTATATCTTGCTGTATTTTTCTTGAAGATGTTTCACTGGACATCCAACCAGCTTTCTCAATTCAGAATGACTTGTACAAAAAATTATCTGGGGATAAATATGGTGAATGTCGCTCTAATCCACATAATAAGACCAGTAATACACCAGTGATACATTATACAGCAATGCAGAATAATATGAAGCTATATATTGTGTGCTGCCCTGGGAAGCCGGCCTGATGTTTCTAGCAGAGGATCTCAGGAGGCTGTGTGGGGTCTCAGAAGGCTGTCTTAGCTGTGCAGGGTCTCACCAGCTGTCCTGGTTGGTCTTGCGGCCAGTGCGGTGCAGGAAAGAGGAGGAGATGAGCGGCTGGCAAGCAGGGGACCTTTGCATCCTTCCTGTGAACCAGCACCTGTTTACATCTCCGGCTTCAGTTTAAAATTTAGAGCGCAGATGTCGGCACTTAGTATCGGGACATTTTCAGGAGTATAAGTACTCGTGAAAATGACCAGTATCATTACTGATACTGGTATCGGTATCCGTCCCTAGCCAAAACTCGACTGTCGTGGTTACCCAATAATAAAGATAGTATCTGTCTCTTTGTTGGTGCTGCAATGCGGTGCGTCTTTTAAAATTATGAAATGTCCATTTTTAATTTATGATTATTGGGAGACTGATAGAAGTTAGTGCAATGCATCAAAACACTTTTAACATGTATTTTGATGGCAACAGGTAATAGAAAGCCTTGGTCAATGACCGTTAACTGTATCTACTCCAAATACTGATTTAAAAACCACATTGGAAACACATGTCAATATTGCATGTTGATCCAAATTGGAAATGCATGTTAACACAACCACCTAACACTACAAATAACACACCTCTATGCAGTCATAGATCTTAAAAGGTCCTTAAAATACTTTCTGTTACTGTGCTGTTACCTGCTAGTTGGTGGCAGGGTTCTTTAAGCTGATTTAGCTGATCATATTTAATTAAAAGACTTTTGTGTCCCTATGACCACAACATTTTTAAAGGTTAGAATCCCTTTAAGGACAATAAAAAGCAGCCTTGTGGTAACACTATTCTAACTATAAAATATTCAAGGGTTCACAGGTTAAGATCAATGGATGCACTTCTTGGCTAACTCACAAAACTTTAGCTTTCTTTGGTTTTCACAACTTGTCAGATTCTATAAGATCATCTCAATAGAAATATGGGGAGACAATTAATAGCAGCAGGAACTGGTTAGGAATTGTCCAACGTGCAGCTGTGAAGACCTATTTGTGCTGCGCCGTGCGAGGGAGCCGGGAACGCAGCTATCTGCTGGGAGTCAATGAGTGAAAGTGGATAGTAGAATGATGGAGTTGACAGCAGTTGTCAGGAAAAGTGTTATTTGAAGGACGTGCCGAGTCGGGGTAACTCAGGAGAGCGGAGCCACTGTTGTGAGAAGTGAGCGATAGCGAGCAGCTGAAAACATGTGGGATTTATATAGAGCTGAAAGACGTAAATGATAAAACAAGATGTACAAAAAAAAAAACCCCACACGGCTATGAATGAGAATTATCAACCAGCGCCAAAATAATTGTCTGCTAATGGGAATTGGCTGGGAGAGTTCGACGAGTCTTAGATGGGCAAATTTATCGCCAAGAATGAGAGGTGAAAGATCTCTCTGTTGTCGCTTGAATCACTGCGCAGCTGGCATTGTAAGCTGGAGATGGGCTTTAACCACTTAATGGACTGATCATAGCAAGTAATGCTCAGAACTGGTAAATCACTTGCTTTTTCCAAGGCAACTGGACTTGCTGTATTTTTGTTGAAGATGTTTCACTGGACATCCGGACACATCTTCAAGAAAAATACAGCAAGTCCAGTTGCCTTGACTTATTTTTTACAGATATATCATGACCTGGATGAATGAGAACCTTCACCGACATATTTTACCATGTTTATGCACATGTGTATATGCTCCCTCAAGTAGCCTCCTGTGTATCATGGAGAGGGATGGAGAGGAATGAGCATCTCTGCTTAGGGTGGAACTGTGCTTTACATATACGCTTTTTAATGTAATGCCCCCCCATCCTCATGTTAAAAAAGTTCAGAATTCATATTTGAGGATGAGTTACTCCACAGTACCTGCAGATATAGAGATCAGAGAGGGCTTTTTTTCTAGCTTGTTCGCCACTTGTTAAGAATATGTAAATACTTTATTATCCATTGTTTGGCCACAGGTTCACGTTAAAGCAGCCCTAACCTCATGCAGTGTACCTCTAGTCAAGGTCTTTTGCCGGTACAAGCACCCATGGTGTTGGAAATGGCTAAGTGCTCTCATATGCTCTTACTTACTTGGATTGATAGATAAAGAACCTGGTCCTACCCTTTTCTATGTCTTAATCTCCACTTTTGGTAGATTACTGTGATTTGCAGCTGCACTGGCCAATAATAATTCTTAGGACACAGGAATGGTTAGGGTCAAGGTTTGCCAGGAGGCCAGGAGGTAGGTGCATTTTAAGCAAATCAGTAGACATGTGCGATTCGGAAATTGGGACATTCGGATATTACAGATATAACGAATGCAAACAAATCCGAATCTCCGTTTCCGAAATTCGTTAGCGGTAGTTCGTTCGAACGGAGAAAAACTTATTTTTTTCCCGCAAATGTAATTTTGCTGCAACAAACGAACGAATGAACGAAACGAGTTCGAACGAACTACCGCTAACGAATTTCGTCCGAATCTGAATTCCGAATCCGAATTGACTCACACCCGAATCCCGAAAAACGAAATAACACAAAATCCGAATCAAAACGAAACAAAACTAAACAATTTTTTTGCCAGTGCACATGTCTACAAATTAGTTATCGCTGCATGACCTACCGGCATGTAGAGACAGACAGATTATGCCAGAATGCTCGAAATAAAGCAGCCATATTTTTTGTAAGTTCCAAATCAACACCCATCTACTAGCTCATCAAGGGCCACTATTAGACATGGTACTACCCCCTGCATTGTCCCCCTATACAGTTTAAACCCTCTCCCCATGTCTCCCCACAGCTCAACATTTCTTGCCCTGGGCCTTTTTAAAGGAGAACCTGATCCTACTAGACTGTCTAAAGCTGCCCACACACCTTACAATTTATCTGCAGATTTTCTGTGGTCAGATGGAAAGGTTGCAACAGATTCCTCCATCTACACTAAACTGTGTGTTCTGTCCGAACACAGAAAATCTGCAGATAAATTGTAAGGTGTGTGGGCAGCTTTATAGTAAATGCTGTACAGATTAGTGATCTGTCAGTGCACAGCACACCTGCTTCAGTCCCAGGTCTCACACTAACCCATGGTGCAAAGAAAGCCCACCTGGCAATGCCTCCTGATGAGTGGCAGCAGATTTCAGTCCCAAGCTCCTCTGTTTCAGTCTTGACTGTCCCTGCCCAGATTTTTTTAACCTTATAACAGGAAGTGCCTGAATAAGGACCTTCATGACAGGATCACCAGACACTGTTATAATAAAAGCAACATGAACATTTTAACGCTTACCTAGATTTTAGTGATTGGGCATAAATATATTTTAATTTGTACTTATACTGAAGGAGGAAGACTCCAAAAAAGGTAGCGGGCCGGAAGGGTGGAGGGAGAAAGATCTGGAGTCGGGTTTTTAAAGGATCCTTCGGTTTTTTCTTTGGGTTTGTCCTTTAAAGCCCAATTCCAAGAAACAAAACAAAACAAAAAAAATGCTGCGCAGTGTGTAACACCTTATTTCTCACTCCTGGAGGCTTTCCCCTCTCTGTAAACCTGTAGGCTCTCCATTGCTTGAGTGGTCTTAGCTCTTCGATGTCATCACATACAATGAAGGAGTCCATTTAATGACACATTGCCATTCAATACAAGCACTTTCTGAGCCTGATGAAGGGGACCCCTTGAGGCCCCGAAAGTGCTTGCATTAAATGGCAATGTGTCATTAAATGGACTTTTGCTAATTAATCATACGGTGTGCTGGTGACATCATTTCTTCTTCTGTGTTGCTCACGGTGCCGTCCATGGTCACTACAAGCACCCACCCATTTGCACGGGTTTCTCTGATGTTCCGCTAAGGAGTGCAGCAAGGCTTTTGTTTTTTTGCCTCTGATGATGTAACTCCTTCCCGACACCCAGCCCATAGAGATGCCATGAATGTGCTGTGTGTACAGAGACTTTGCATGTTTCTACTGTCAAAAATCCCGACCTCCCAGCAAGAAGTTTTTCTATTTGACCATTTTACTTTTTATTAACAGCAAGATTTATCCAAATATACAGATAGCTACAATAGTAACAAAGTGAAAGTGGTAATGCTTTCTATATCCAAAGATAAGAACACCTGTATGTTTTCAGGAGCGTATTGTTGGCAATCAATGCACGCCACAGTCTTAGCACCTCATCTAAAAAAAAAAAATAATTGGCACTTAATTTGCATAACAATTCAAGATAAATCATAAATCACATGTAACTTACAGAAATATGATGAATTGACTGAAGAAAAGGAAAGCAGAACTGTGCTGTACCTATACATATTTATGCTAGCCAGAAGGATGATACTACGGGAATCGTATTGTGGAAACATTTGGAGCACCTGTTATATAACAATATCCCATTTTCGTCTCAGAGAAATTTGAATTTTATTTGCGGATTTTTTAAACAGGAGAATCATAAAGTGCCGGATCCATGTGGTGAGCGTTTATACCAGTAAAACAAAAGACGTCTTTGTCAAGCTGGTCGCAGGGACTAGTGTAGTGAACCATATGTTCTGAGTTCCAACTGCGTTCAAAAGTCACTGTGCCTTGTCATTGACATACAAGTTAGATACATATGCCATGTCATTAAAAATAAGGAAGGGAGGGTTGTATGTTGATTTTCAATGAGGATTGAGTCTTGCATCTAAGTTTTTGTCCTTGCCTATGCTTAATCAGATAAAAAGATCCAGTCGCCAACTTAAAAAATTACAGAAAAAAATCAAGTATTTCAAATGCTTATTTGCACAATGTTTCATAAAGTATTTTTTATTTACGTGTAATGTGCCTCTGAACTTGCTAGCAAATTTGACTGCTGCAGCAAAAGTAAATTCCCTAGCACAGTACCCTCCCTACTTATACATCATAGTCTTTTACAGGTGAATAACATGCATAAAATATGTTAAATGCACATATTATCCTAAGGAGAGATTGTTGTTGAAATTAATGGTCTGGTGGCAGTGTTTCTTTCAGAAGATTAATGAAATTAATGATTTCATTAGTTCCTGCCAGCGATGAAGCTTTCCATCCCATCCCATTTTCCCTCCCTTCCCTTCCCATTTTCCCTCCCTTCCCTTCCCATCCCTCACCTACCTACCTCCTCCCAGGGGCGTATCTACCGCGAGGCAAACAAGGCGTTTGCCTCGGGCGGCAGATTCCGGCCGGGCGGCGAATGTACCGGCCCACGAGTCGGTACTTTGTGGCCGGCAGCCAGCTCACAAGTCAGGTACGCGGTCGAGGACCGCGTACCTGACTTGCGGGAACAGCTACACAGTCTGCACCTCTGTCGGATGCAGACCCTGTAGCTGAGTCTGCGCCGGCACCCGGATCCTTTCGGCCAGCGCTCTTTCAGTGAACGCTGGCCGAAAGGATTGTGCAGGATCTATTGATGAGGTCTGCAGCAGACCTCATCAACAGATCCTGCACAACCCCCCTGAGATCCTGCAGGGGGTCAAGGGGTCACTGCAGGGTCTGTGGGGGGCTTTGCCGGGTCTCAGGGGGGCTTTGCAGGATCCATAGGGGGCTTTGCAGCCTGCAAAGCCCACCACAGACGAGTTTTGACTTGCCTAGGGCAGCCCCAAGCCTAAATACACCACTGCCTCCTCCACCCTCCTTTCCCCTCTCTTCCCCACCCTCTCTTCCCACTCTCTTCTCTTGTCTCTCTTATTTTCCCTCCCCTTCCCTCCTCTGTTCTCCTGTTCTGTCCCTTTCTCTTCCCTCCTCTCCTCTCCACTGCTCTGCTCTCCTATCATGTCTCCTCTTCTCCCCTCCTCCCCCCTCTCTTCTGCTTTCCCCTCCTCTGCTCTTCTGTCTCTTTTCTCTTGTCCTGTCCCCTACTCTGCCCTACACTCCTCTGCTCTCCTATCCTGTTCCCTCTTCTCCCCTTCCCTCCCCACTCTTCTCTCCTCTCCTCCCATCCCTTAACTGGAGAATGTGCCAGTAGCAGCACTTCCTGTTCTGTCACAATAGTGTTAGCCTGCTGTGTGCAGTAGATTAGTTGACCATTGGGCTACCTATCAGGGCTATCAGATAAGCCTTCCAAGGGCCAAAACTGAAGGAGCACACATGGCAGATTGACAAAATTGCTGTGAAATAAGAGGTAGTGGCTTAGCGTTTCAGCCTGCAAGTCTAAGAACTGTACAGTTAAGCTTGATCTCAAACATACTAAAAATAGTTTTCGTGGTTTACACTTTCAGGCTGAGTAGTCCACACCAGCTGCCAGCCATCTACAGATATCATCAAGAATGCCACCATAGTTACTAGATTCAGACTCTGGGTCAGAGGACTGAAGTTACAATGATGAAAAGGAGAATAATAATATTAGAAGAAAAAGTTTGTCCTGTTATTTGCATAAACGTGCACCGACAAAAGCTGGTGTGTGTTGCAAACAATCCCGGATTTTGAATGCATTTTTTGCAGTTCGTCACACTATTAAATAAAAAGTAATTTTCACTTGACTAATAATACTAATTAGCGACCTAAATTACTGTAACATAACATTAACAGTAAATTGTCTTCCCACATAATTAAAGTTTAATGATTCATATTTGTTATTAAAAAAATACACAGACACAATTTATTAACTTGCCAACTTTGGCAAAATCAAGGGAGGGAGATGGATTACGTTAACGGGCTGACAAATGTCCTCAATTTGTATGCGGTCGTTTTTCTTTTAGCAAAGTAGATAAATAAAAATAAGACCCATAGGCTGCACATAACAACAATATATTTAAAGTAAGTGTAAACCTGTCACAACGACAGCGACCCTCTCAGTGTAATATGCAAGATTAAACTGTCAGATTGTGCAGGACACAGCCAGGCCAGATGCAACTAATGCAGCACATCACCCAAGTCGGGTGCGTCTCCTGCCTCAGGCTGGCCCTGGTGGTCAAGGACATTTCAAAACACAGTAGGGGCTGATTTACAATGCTTACACCCATCATGCTTTTAACAAATGCTGTACACACAGCATTCCCTTCACTAGATGGAGCCAAGTAAAATCAAAATAGTGTTGGCAATGAGTTGCGTATGGCATTTGCCCAGCGCTATGGCTGGGCGGAAGTTTTATAAATCAGCCCCCATCAGAAATTTGGCAGGAAGAAGACATGCGCTCTGTGCATACAAAATGCATACAGAGCCATTGCTAGTTCCTGCTCATTATCTTGCTTATTAGCAAATCAGCAGTAACTATTCGTTTTTCTTGACACGGTGATGAGGATTGCATGGGAGATTCCTTGCCCTGGGTCATAAATGTCCTAACATGTAAGAACTATACTTCCTTACTGAGGCAAGATCATACTTCTCTATTGAGTCAGTAACATTGAGCTCCCCTTTCACATTGGTGCTTTACAGTAACACGTGGTAACACATGCATTTTCCTGCAATGCACGACAATGCACGTAACGTGGTGTAGCGTGATGCGGTGCCATTGATGCTGAATAGCACCATAACGCACTGGTAGAGTGCACTTGCAATGCAGCACACTCCGTTGCTGTGCACTGTACATGTTGTGCTGCAATATATATTGCATTAAGGTGCACTGCCAGCTCAAAAATGTCCTGCAGACGTCATCATATCTAATGCAGTTCCATTGACTTGCATTAGACGTCATGATGCCGAGGGACATTTCCCAGCCTGAACAGAGGGGAGAGAGGTGAGCGCTGACCGCTGTGGGACAGAGGATCAGAGGTTCTTTAAATTCCTTTTCACATGATTGACTCACTCTTTTTCCGGCACAGAACTAAAGTTTAAACTACAGTCATCTCCTGCAACAAGACTTCCATTTTTGAGAATCAAGGTGATTTTGCAGCAATAAACACTGATCATGTGAGCCCAGCATTGCCTGGCCTTCCCAGCATTAAAAGAAAAATGCCAGCAAGGCCTACGACATCTCCAGTACAGAAGCAGATGCAGTAACGGTTGCTAGGATCCTTGCAATGTATATAGTTTGCTTCGAGGGTATTTAGACACGCCTCATATGCTGTTAGAACAATTACCCCTTAAATAAACTGACCGACAATCCATGCGAAAAGCTTGCTGCCAACAGTGAGATGCCTCGGATAGCAGAATTTTAGAAGATCCCATCTGCAATGTTCTCCTGCAGTCTTACATGTGGGACAGCTTGGCTGGAAGCTCCTTGAAAAGAATGAATTTGGTCAAGGATAAAAGGAGCAGCCCTGTGACGGGAAACTTTGATGTACACTCTGCAGTTTCACAAATCTTGCAAATCGGTTTCACGAGATGACTTACAGCACACCCAACACATACATACACACAGGGAAGACTTAATAGACTTAGAGAATAAAAGTTCGGGCTTTAGCTAAAGAAATATATCTGCTGCAATTTAAGGTAATCATTAGTCATTTTTTCCATCAACCCAGTGACACGGGGAAAGAAAGATTATCCGCTGTAAAAGTCCCCACTGACTTTCATGATATTACTCGGATTCACTTTTGTGAGCTCCTGCGACATCAGATATTATGAATTGCTTACAGTGTGACCAAAAAATAAAAGAAATCTTTGGCATGTCTGCAGCAGAGGAGATATAATCCGCACTACGCTCCGTGTTTAGCTTTCCTTGTCACGTTTACAAAAAAAACTTTTTAAAGAAGAACCCTCGATTTATTGTAAAATCCTTTATTTCATCTGTACAACTCCACTGAAAAACTGTGCTCAGTTCACGGGAAAACCTAAATTGCCTTAAAATGACACTGTCGTCACCCAAAAATAAATGAAAGTGACCCTGTCAGCCTAAAAAATAATACCATGAAAGATCTCTGCAGTAGAAGAGCTTTTAGACAAAACTGTCCTGTGGTTTGTCCCCCCACCACCAACCAACTTTCCTTTGTTCTAGGGCTGCAGCTTCTTTGGTATTCAATATTTTCGGGAGTGATACTAGTGTTCACTCTCAGGCACTTCAAAAAAATCAGATCAAAGTTCCCTGCAATAGAAAATCTATTATAGATCTTAGGTGGCCCTTGTCTCCTACCTTTTCTCCATTTCACCAATGCGACTTCCATCAGACTCTTTAGCACACAATGCTTCGGGGAGTGTTGGATGCCTCCATCCCCACCGTCACTACCCTATTCTCTTTGTTTTTTCCTCCGCTCTTTTATATCAGATCTTATTGAGAGGGCTACTAAACACCAGTAATTTTTAAGAGGACTTTGGAAAATAATTGTAATAGGAATCATATCTAACTGTCTTGTAACATCCACAGTCTCTGACCATCTCTTGCAGTACGTTCTTGGTCTTCAACTAATCCAATTTTATGTCTGCAGTCTCTAACCCTCCTTTGTAGCATGTGATTAGTCTCTGACCCTCTTCTTAGCATGTCTATAGTCTCTGACCTTCTACCATAGCATGTCTGTAGTCTCTGACCATCTTTAGTAACATGTCTGTAGTCTCTGACCTTGTACTATATCATATCTGTAGTCTCTGATCCTCTTTTGCACCATATCTGCAGTCGCTGAACCTCTTCTGTAGCTTGTCTGTAGTCTCTGACCTTGTACTATATCATGTCTGTTGTCTCTAACCATCTTCTGTAGCATGTTTGTAGTCTTTGGCCTTCTTGTGTAACATGTCTGCAGCCTCTGACCTTCCTCTGTAGCATATCTGTATTCTCTGGCCATCTTTTGCAGGATGTCTTCAGTCTTGACTATCTTCTGTAGCATGTCTGTAGTCTTTGATCATCTTCTGCAGGATGTCTGCAGTCTCTGACCATTTTCTACAGCATATCTGTAGTCTAAGACCTTCTTCTACAGGACGTCTGTATTCTCTGACCTTCTTCTACAGCACGTCTGTATTCTAAGACCTTCTTCTGTAGTATGTCTGCAGTCTCTGACCCTCTTCTGTAGCATGTCATTGGTGTCTGATAATAAACTGTAGTAAGTCCACAGCTCCTGACATTTTTATGTAACATTACAGATGCTGACAATGAGGCCCCCTGGGCATGTCACTGACTTATGGAGAAGTATAAATTTAGGTTTGCTATAGGTGAAGCATGCTGCCACAACAATCATCTAGTCCGATCAGCTGTTAAACCCTTACCCATGATGTTATCTTTGTTGCCTGTGTTTCATCTCTGCACAAGGGATGCTATTAGTATTCACAATTCAAAAAAAGGGAGTAATTTGGCGTAAGAGAAGTGTCCAGACAACCAGCAAGCTTGCATAATGGGTACAAAGGGGCTGACTACTGGTTTGTCTTTCTCTTTGGATTATACTGATGACAGTATTTAATCAGCACCTAGGGATCAGAGATGTTGGGAGGAGCAAATAACTGCGAAACAGAAAATGTGCTCACACTCTTTTAGTTATGTACACATTAGTACACTAATAAAACCAAAAAGTGGCTAGACAGAAAAAGAAAAGTTTGAAATATGGAATGTGGCCGCTACAATTGCTTGAAAGTACTATATCTTTTTTGTTCTTTTTGGATAGAGTTCCTCTTTTGTCAGAATTAAACAAGGAAATCTGTTTCGTAGACATTGCTTAATGTTTTCCTTCCCTTTATTTATTTGAAATATCCGTCATCTTAGAATTGCTTTGAATTAATGAATTGCTCTGATTTAATTGTTCTGTGTTGTATGACTAGCAACTATTTTTCGTGTTGACGTTTTTAATTAAGAAAGCGTAAGAGATTTTTCATGGTCAGAGTTTAAAGTGTGTTTTAAGTTTTGTGATTATTAAAGTGGTTCTGCTTGAAAGCCTCCTGCTTTGTGCAATTAATTGTGTGAAGGGGGCCTTTCCTGAATTCCAAGGCTTAAATACATTACTTGCATGGGACACCAACAGAAATATCCCAGTTCCAGACCAATCTCAATGGAAAGCTGTTCTGAAGAGAGTTAAGGTGCCCACACACCTTACAATTTATCTGCAGATTTTCTGTGGTCAGATGGAAAAAGTGCAACAGATTGGCCCAGGTGGAGATTACTCCATCCACACATTTAAGTGTAGATGGAGGAATCTGTTGCACCTTTTCCATCTGACCACAGAAAATCTGCAGATAAATTGTAAGGTGTGTGGGCAGCTTTAGTCGCATCCAAATGGACCTGTTCTGTAATGTTGAAGACGTTTTGCCCCTCATCCAAATGGTTTCCACAGCTCTAATGAGTGCAGGAGCATACCCCAGTACTGTATTTATATCCACACAATTAACTCAGTTATCTCATGCTTGCCATACATCTATAGATTATCTGCAGATTTTCCATGGTCAGGTGGAAAAAGTGCAACAGATTCCTCAATCTACAGTACTCTAAACTGTGTGGATGGAGGAATCTCCCACTGGGCCAAGCTTCAATATCTTGCTAGTCAGCCCCACAGGCTCTCAAAATACTTGAACAATGCATGCATCCAATCAGATTGTTCAGGTATTTTGACAGCCAGTGGTGCTGTCTAGCAAGATACTTAAGCTGGCCCAGTCGGAGATTCCTCCATCCACACAGTTTAGCGTAGATGGAGGAATCTATTGCACTTTTTCCACCTGACCATGGAAAATCTGCAGATAATCTATAGGTGTATGGGCAGCTTAAGTCCAATCACTCTTGTGCAGTGTACTGTCTCAAGACATAGGTTGATTGTCCAATAACATGCTGGTAGGTCTTAAATATGTGGGATCATTCTGTTCTTTTTACATAATTCAATCCCATGGTGCCATTATGGCTAAGGCAGGTGTTTGAGTTACATTGCAGAATGTGTAAATTGCTATAAAATAACCATGGTAAGGATGTTAAAACAACATTATGTATTGATGATAGATGGTTTTGAAGACTCACCTTCTGGTTTAGAGATGGTTGTTGCAGCTTGATGTAGATTTCCGCTTTCATTCCTCCTTTAAACCAGTTGTCCTATCTGTTCTGAAAGGGAATTTCCTGAGTGAAGATAACCACAAAATAATTTTTGTCAAATAATGGTTTTACTTACTTTTGTCCAGTTTTATTTTATCATCAAAGCATTCTATCTGTAATGGCTTTCTCTACGTTGCCCTCTTCTGTTTGCAATGCTAGATACAGGGATAGAAAGAAAGACTATAATCAGCTCCTTATTAAGATCAAGTAGTGCTGAACAAGTAAGAGTGCACCTGACTGCAGAGTTCTGGATGTGCCACTTTAAAAAAAAAAAAACAGTACCAGTAATAACAGTACCAGATTGGACTTAAGCTGCTTAAGTAATAGTAATACCACTGGCTTCCACTCGCCCAGAGGATAAAATTCAAAATATTAACAGTCACCTATAAAGCCATCCACAACCCCGCCCCCGGATATATCTCAGACCTTGTCTCAAAGTATCACCCTAACCGTCCCCTCCGCTCATCCATTGACATCCTGCTTTCCAGCTCCCTTCTCCACTCCTCCAGCAAGATATTGCCTGGCAGTTTGGGCCTGGCAGGTAGCCTAAATCTTCGGCTGGCAAGATAATAACAGCAGTATGCATAGGTCCATGATTGGTCCTTTGGATGTCACATGGTTCTTTCACAGAACTAAACTTTCAAACAGACCACTATAATTTGGATTTGGCTGATGACATTCAAGTTAATGAAATTTGGTCCAATTCTAACACTGCCCAAATTTTGGGATAATCTCTATTATTGAATTTAGCGACAGAAGACCAAAGGTGACCAGAAAATGGTAACAGAAAAGGAAAAAAGGAAAGGAGAAAAGCTCCAATGTTAATCCATGTTGTGGAGCCTGTGTTGTCCCACGGAATTGTCTCTACTTAATGGGGCAAAGAGAACCCCATGACTTAAAGAGAGGTCCATTGCATGGCTTTGGCAGGTCCCAAAGTCAATAGAGCACTAAACACATTTGTAAAGCACAACACTGTGATTTATAAATGTTTGGATCTTTTGTTTCTGCTTCATGGCCATACTGCTGCTTTATAAATAGACTTCCTAAATGTGCATTTTGAAAGCTTGGTGGGACTAGTGCCATTATATTAAATACAGCCCTTGTCATACCCTCACATTAAGAATTACACTTAGAAGTAATTTTCAATTGCATTAATAATAATTCATAGTGCAAATCCGAAAGTGCAATATCCCTTTAAGCTTGTGTTTAGATGGAGAGCAGCACACGCAGTCATTTACAACTTTCAAGAACTGAGAGGCACTGGGCAAATTGCTATTATACATTTGTTTGCTCCAATCTCCAGTGAAATCAGCCAGGATTGACTTAAGCATATATATGCCTGATAGAATCTGATCAGCGAAAGTTTACTTAGCGGAAATCTTGTTATTAAAGGTTTGTGCAGTTCGCTGAGAATGTTAATCACGAGGCAATCAATGGAGCAATTACATTCTCTGAAACGCCAATACATTAGAAAATATGAAAAGAAATAACATACTCTATAAGGCAGGCAAAGGAAAAAAGGAATTACTAAAGCAATTGCAATTACTTAATATAATTACAGGTTACTACAATTAGTTCTCCATAGCAGATTGCGGTGTTATGATTTGTTTGTCAGCCGTAGTTGAAATGAATGCGTTATTTTTAATAGCTGCATGTGTAAAAGTTTTGCCTTGGAAAGCACTCGCTGAACATTTACATTTAAAAGTATGCCACAGTTAAACATCAACACTTCTCGTGAATAAAAGCAAGGTACTCAGTTTACCTGTGAGGTGCCTGTAATCATGCTGCATCAGGCCTCTTTATACTGCAAATTTTTGTGGCCATCGACAACCCAATATCCTGGTACTGCCCATTCCCTGCTAACAGTTAGTCCAGGGAGTGCCAAGTTCCCAACTCTCTTCATGAGACAATTTAGAAGCAGTTTCCCCCTTCCCCCCCAAAAAAAGTCACCACCTGTATTTAGCTAAGCAAATAGCTAATAGCTATAGGGGTTGCTTCTGATGGTCAGGTTATGTCCCCAAAAAATGAGGCCAGCTGCCTACTTGAATATACTGAATGACCAGGTTTTTCCATCAATGGATTTTCTCTTCCCTGATGGCACTTTGGGTATATACAAAGTAGACAACGCCAGGGTTCATCAGGCTCAAATTGTGAAAGAGTGGTTCAGGGAGCATGAGACATCATTTTCACATATGGATTGGCCACCACACAGTGCAGACCTTAACCCCATTGAGAATCTTTGGGATGTGCTGGGGAAGACTTCACACAGTGGTCCGCCTCTCCCATCATCACTACAAGATTTACAAAATTAACAAACAACACTGGGAATTAAAAAAAACATATCCTTGTAGTGGGGCTACCTCCGCACTGCAAGGGTTAAGTGCTCATTTTGTCTAGGAGGCTCAAGTAAAGGTGGCCATACACTCTACAACCATCGCAAGACTTTAGTCTTGCGATGGTTGTAAAGGGATTAAAAAAACGTACGATCTGCCTATCTTGGACAGGCAGATCGCACTCTCGATCATCGCAAGCCCGCCCTCCTGAGGGGCGGGCTTCCGATGACCGCAATGCTGAACGGGCAGTGTGCGCGTGCGCACACCGGCCCGTTCAGCATTTATCTTCCGAGCACCGTTCTAACCAGCCGAGAATCGTACGATTCCCGGCTGGTTTTCGAACATGCTGGTTCGACAGAAGACGTGCGACCGTACAGTAGAAACGGTCGCACGTCTCCGTTCACACTGCTCGATTATCGTACGAAAACCCGATCGCAGAAAGCAGATATACACACCTGATCTTCAATCCCGCTAAGCTGCTAGACTGTGATCTGCATTGGACGTGAGCAGAGGCGGCTCTCTAATTAGGCGAGTTAGGCGGTCGCCTTAGGCCTCGCGCTCACGAGGGCCTCGCGGAGTGAGGACACGCATGCTGAAGCAGTGGGGGTAAAGAGGAAAGCTCTGACCGCTAGTTGAGTATATCTGCTATACCTTAGCCCCCTAGACAAAATGAGCTTGTAACCCTTGCAGTGCGGGGGTGGCACCACTGCAAGGGTAAGTTTTGTAGATTCTCAGCTTTCGTCTTTAAAAAATATTTTTTTAAGCAAGCTTGAGTTTTGCTTTAACAGCTCCCCCCAAAATGACCCTAATCATTCAGAAATGGATTATCATATCTCCAATCTGCAAGCCCTGTGTAGTCTACTGTAAGCAATCCATATGAAAAGGCATAGTTTTCAGAGGGGGTATTGTAGAAACAACACCGGGCAATCCCTGAGGAACAATGAAAGTCCTATTTTAATATGTTGAAAGAAATCATAGGAAAATTATAAAGAACTGAATTTAGGATAAACTGGATATGCTTTGTTCAACACAGTGCAAATGCGGCCTTGATAACCTTAGTAGGTAAAGTGAAAATTCCAGTATTGTTACATGTCTGCATGAATAAATTCCTCATATGACTCAATACATTATACAGCAACAGCATCATTGTTCTAAAAAGTTGAAGAGTTTACCATTAAGAGCCATCCTTGAGCTCCAGTAAGCCACTTTGCCTATGCTGAAATAATACCATCAGTCTGCTTCAATTAGGATGAAACATTTCCTCAGCCTTCTCTCTGTTTCCTCTCTTAGGCCCCGTTCACATTGAGCGATTTATCGCGCGGTAATTCCCGCGATATCACGGCTATTTACCGCGCGATATCGCTCTTCAATGTTTTGCAATGGGGCAAAGGGTCCTGCTGTCGTGGGTCGTGTGTCGCTACAGCAGGACCCTTTTTGGAGCGGATTTTGCTGCGATTCCAGCTTGCTGAACGCAAGCACTGCGCGATTTGTGAATCGCGCAGTGTGAATGGGGCCTCACATTGTGACTTTCTACAAAATTACAGTAGTGTTGCAGTTTAAGGCCCCATTCACACTGCACGATTCGCAAATCGCGCGTTTGTCGCGTGACTTGCATTTTGCGCGATATCGCGCAAATGCTTGCATCAAAAAGCATTGAATCGTGGCAAAGTCCGCTCCAAAAAGGGTCCTGCTCATCCAATGCTGTGACCTCTCAGGCCCCGTTCACATTGAGCGATTTATCGCGTGGTAATTCCCGCGATATTGCGGCTATTTACCGCGCGATATCGCTCTTCAATGCTTGGCAATGGGGCAAAGGCTCCTGCTGTCGCGGGTCGTGTGTCGCTACACCAGGACCCTTTTTGGAGCGGACTTTGGACCGGACTTTGCCACGATTTAATGCTTTTTGATGCAAGCATTTGCGCGATATCGTGCGACAAATCGCGCGATATCGCGCAAAATGCAAGTCGTGCGACAAACGCGTGATTTGCGAATCGTGCAGTGTGAATGGGGCCTTAAACTGCAACACTACTGTAATTTTGTAGAAAGTCACAATGTGAGGCCCCATTCACACTGCGCGATTCGCAAATCGCGCAGTGCTTGCGTTCAGCAAGCTGGAATCGCAGCAAAATCCGCTCCAAAAAGGGTCCTGCTGTAGCGACACAGGACCCGCGACAGCAGGACCCTTTGCCCCATTGCAAACATTGAAGAGCGATATCGCGCGGTAAATAGCCGCGATATCGCGGGAATTACCACGCGATAAATCGCTCAATGTGAACGGGGCCTGAGAGGTCACAGCATTGGATGATCTGTGTCAGACATTTCTGAACAAAAAGTGCACAGGCACCAGGATTTACATGATTGTATCCTTGTAAACCAACATTACAGTCCAGGAAGTATGGTGCTGACTATGGGTGATGCCTGAAAAAAATATGGTACTGTTCTTCTGGAAAGAAAGGCAGATGAAGGTACTGTCAGAGGAAGAAATGTGATCTCTCTGAGAGGCAACAAGTACCTACCCACACACATTGCTTAAAATTACTTAGCATAAAAAATAAAACTAAAGCCTGTTGCACTTTGATTGGTTTAACTTGTTGCCTGGAGTTATTATTATTATTATTATTATTATTATTTGTATTATTATCCTCCAGGATTTATATGGCAAATTGTTCTAAATTGTTATTTGTCTTTGTTAACATGAATCTATGCTAAACACAATTTGATGCAAACTGACTATGTAACAGCTCTAAATGTAATAAAATGGTATTAGGAGTATTAACATGTTTCTGCATCCTTAACATAAAGCAAACATGTTTTGCTCATGTGGGGCAAAGAAACAAGTTTAATTTAATGTTTAAGATTTTATGCTTCCTCCCCAGCAGTACATACTCAACTTTCCATCACTTCCCCTCCACTGTGAACAAAGAAAATACCCGGTACTTGTAGGTATGGAGGAACATGTGACTCATCCTCCCTTCTTTGATTTGACAGCACTGGTACTTGGTGATTGGTTCATCGCTGTCACATGGGGTCAGGGAGGGAGCCCCCAGCCCTGTGTAAGCTCCAAGTAGAGTCAGTGGTGTATTTATGTATTCGGCTGCCCTAGGCAAGCCAAGCTTTGGCCGCCCTCGGCACCTTACTAGCACTAGGTTTAACTCTAGTCGAAGGCAGAGATTACAAGCCCGCCCAGCGACACAAGCAGGCGGCTTGCCTGCTTGTGAAGAGGACGGATGGAGCCGGACAGCGCAGCCGACGGATGGGATCGTGACTCAGAAAACGAAAAGCAGCCGGCGGCCACTTACTCGATCTCACTGCTTCCTGGGTCACAGCGGCTCTGTGACCCAGGAAGCAGTGAGATCGAGTAAGTGGCCGCCGGCTGCTTTTCGTTTTCTGAGTCACGATCCCATCCGTCGGCTGCGCTGTCCGGCTCCATCCGTCCTCCCACCCTCTTCACAAGCAGGCAAGCCGCCCTCCTCTCCTACACACAGAAGGGCTCCGGCTCTCCCCTCCTCTTCACAACATAGGCGTTTGACTACGGCCGCCCCCCAGGAAGGTGCCGCCCTAGGCAAACGCCTACTTTGCCTCGCGGTAAATACGCCCCTGAGTAGAGTGACTCAAAACGTATGCGGTGTAGATTTTCTTCACTCCCGGCAGCTAATTTGGGAGAGTGAAGTACAATTGAGTATGTGCTGCTGGGTAGGGCAGGCGTAAAGTGAACCCGTTCGTCAATCTTTCATGGGTAAAGTACAAGTTCACTTTAAAGTAGAACTATGAGGTGTGTGATTTTCACTCATCCTCATAGTTAGAGCTGACGTGATAATGAAACTGTCACACGTCGACTCTATAAATCGGGAAGTGAGCGAACGCATACCGCTGCTTGCTCACTTCCCGATCATCTCCCTGCAGAGAGCGGTGACTGCCAGTCACCGCTCCCCACAGGGATTACCCCCTCTCTTCTCCGATCCTCTAGCGCTGAGTAGAGGAATGGACGTGGGATGGGGCGGGCACAGCTGGCTCTGCCTCTAGATAGGCAGAGCAAGCTGTCAATCAGCCAGCTGAATGGATCTCAACAGTATTGTTGGGATCTGTCCCGGCTGCAACGCTCTCAGTATATAGCGAACTATAGCTTGTTATATACTGAGCTTTGGGTAACGGGAGGGCGTTAGTATATGGCCTCCCGTGACCCTAAAGAGAATTATGGGATAAAAAGGTTACCCCATAGTTCTCTTTTAAAATGGCAGCTAAAACAAAACAACAGTCTGTGTATTAATGTGAAATAAATGTTATTTTATGTTCTGTGAGAACCTTTTCATCCATATTTGTGAATATTTTCAGTCGCCTTTTCACACAAATATAATGTTTACGTAAATTGACTGGACTTTTCAATAATGATATTGAATTATTTTGGTTTTTTACGCAAAATAATAGGATACTTAGAGCTTACCAAAGTACAAGGTGTTGGGGAAAGACTTAAAAAAAAATTTGGGTTGCCTGGAGACGGATGACATTCCAGAGGATAGAAAATGACATAAAACCACCTGAAAAACAACAAAAAACATAATTACATCTGATGGTTCCAAATGCCGAGACGGTGAACAACCATCAATCAGGCCTGCATTAGTGATGTCAGACCCTCCTTATTTACTCAGGACGAGATCCTCTAAACAGATATGTGTCACCTTGCAATGCAATCTCGGCAGCGGAAAACAGACTGTTCCGAAGGTTATTATGGAGAATTAATCATATTTGTGACTGTGGCGATAGGCAACTCCCACATATTTATCCGTCCATCAAGGCTGAGCCCGGGAATTGTTCTGTAATGATTTATTGGACATCAGATTGTGTTTGCTGCTGTCTGCTTCTTCTGCGGCTACGTAGTCTATTTCTTTGACTTTCACCTCCTGGAAAATGTGTAAACAGATTTGTACCTTGTTTAGATAAATAGATAAAATTAAAAGACATTATATTGGGTTGAGCTCCAGGTATAAAGCGACAGTTGCCTTTCACTCATTGGCCAGTCATGCAGGGAAATAGGAGTTCAGTGGTGGGGGAGAGTTGACAGTATGGATTTTTGGTAACCCTGAATGAACCTTGAGCAATGACAAGAGGGGCAAGGCAAGCATTAGGAGTTAATGGAACATTCCCTAATCTATTTGAGGAAGTTAAAGCTAAATAGTAAAAGTAAATACCGTGTTTCCCCGAAAATAAGACAGTGTCTTATTTTTTTTTTTGCACGAAATAAGACACTAGGTCTTATTTTTAGGGGATGAAGTATAGGTGGGTCTGAAAGTTTAGCCAAGCAAGAGTTTAAAGAGAGTTCACACCCAGCAGAAGCTACAGCCAACCAATGGACAGTTGAAGCTTGCTGAAGATCATGCCACCTTCCTGCCTTATATTATATCAGGTTGGTGATGGTATGAGCCCAGATGCTGGGGACTTGCCAGTAGGATTGGTACATCTACTCAAGTAGACTAGGATAACGCACAATCTCCTGCATAGTGGCAGCCAGTACAGGGGCAGCCCAAGAGCACCAAGAGAATCCAGAATTGAAGTCGTAGAACACAGCAAAGGTCGGGGGAGGCAGCAAAGTATCGGGGGTCACGGAACAGTAATTAGAACAGGTATAACGCTAGGCACTGACAGGATAAGCTTAACAATAGCCAAGCACAGAATGACTCACCCTTCCTGCTTATATACCTGTTGGTGCTGAAATGACATCATTGCCAGGGGCAGACCACTTGCTTGAAGAGGCATGCACTGTCCCTTTAAGAGGCGGCCCAGTATGCGTGTGTGCCTGCTGGGCTTTGGATGAAGGGAAGAGCAGACATAGCAAAGCAGCAGCCATCGGCTCAGCGCTGCAGGGAGCAACCCGCCCGGTCTCCGGCTGCACAAGGAAACCACATGATGGTGTGGGACCCTGCGGGAAGTAACAGGTAAGTCCTCGCAATTCGCTGGGGTTCACCTTGCCAGCCAGCAAAATGGTATCTGATTAATGCCCTTTGTTAGTTGAATGTCTGTCCTGAACTTATGGTTAGGAAACCCCTTGAAGCCATGTTATGTTGAGTGCTTACAGGTCATCAATGGTTGGCACAGGTTTGTTGCTAATGACACATTTTCAATATCTTTGTTATTATTGGAGAAAATGTGCCATGCAAATCAATAATGCTATTGCCCTGCCATTCCAACTAGCAATAGCTGTCATATTGTTAATAGGGTATGAAGTGGGCAAAGGGAATGCCACATAATTTGTTATGCATATGCTTCTCAACAGCCATGTGGTATCGTGTTTCCATACTGCACGCACTAGTTCCTCCTGTTGACCCCTATGTCACCAGCCTGACCTGTGGTGAAATAGGGCCAACAGCAGGACAGGTGAGTGTCTAAGTTCTTCCATGCAGGTGAAGTTTTATTTTAGATATTCTTTTTAACAATATAGTTGCTTTAACCATTCAATATTTTTTCCAAAAACTAAAACTAAACTAAAAAAACTAAACTAAAAATGTTTTGCAATTGTATACTATTTAAGTTCATTTCTTTTTTTTTTGCTGTTTCTTTTTGACTTTTTCTAACAATGCATAAGCATTTGGACAATTTCCTCAGAGACCGTAACATACAGGGGTACAGGTACCCGTAAAAAAAAAAAAAAAAAAGGACCCATACACATGCATACACATGCAGAATCCCATACAAACACACAATAGGTTGAACTTGATGGAAACTATGTATGTATATAAAATAATGCATATACAAACAGACATGTAATACAGGAGACAACTTACACACTGGTATCAAAGAGCATTGTGTCTTTTCTATAGCACAGCAGAAGTGGTTTGCTTTCAGACACTCTATGACTAAAACTCTGTATTGCCCACACTGAACAGAGTAAGGAAGGGTGGCGAAGAAATCATCTTCATGTAAATTTCAGTTTAAGCTATTGAGTTTTGAAAACAACAAACTTTTTTTTCTCTTCAAAGCAGCAAAGGATAGAAAGCTTAATGTGAAAAAGAGCCTAAAGTTTCACCTGAAGGCTGAAAATGACAATATTTCTTATTTAGCTAGCTAAAAATAAAACATAATTCAAAAACTGAAATTTTTAGTCCTGAGTATAATAAAAGAAACTATATACAAACCATTTCAATCATACAATACAGTACAATCACTTTAAAGAGAGCTTTAGAAAATGAAGTTGACTGCCAGGGAAAAACTATCTGAGTAATGAACAAGCGTGTGCCGGGAAAGGGAGATCATTCTCTTGACCAGTGATATTTTTGTAAGATACAACTGGTCAACCTCTCTTTTATATCAGATAGGTCTATTACTCTAGGTAAAGAACAGTATACCTTGAGGGTCATTAGATAAAAAGTGTTTTTTTTCTACCACAGAGAGTGGACAATAGAGGACGTCTCTCCTCCACAGTTCCAGACAATGGCCTCCAGGAGATTTTAGGCAGAGAAAAGAAGGGGAGGATGCTGAGGGTCAGAGAGATATGATGTCTGGAAGATGTATTGAGAAGGTCATAGGAATCAGGAGAATAGTATGTGAGAGGATGAGATGGACAATTCACGCAGGAAAGAAATGCGTTATAGCTACATCAAAGTACAGCTTTTGTAAGGTAAAAAATTGAATTAATCTGGGTTGTATTTAAAGCAAACTTGTCTTTATTTGGATTTTTGCTGGTAAAACGGCAAGTATCAACGTGCACATATATTTATAGAGGAACTTTATGGCCAAAAGTTAATGGATATCTTAACATCACACCTTTGGTAAAGGGCCAAAGGTATGTGGACACCCCTCCGAATATCTGAGTTCAGGTGTTTTCAGTGAAGGCACTGTACTAGAGCATACAAAGGCATATTAGACAATTATGCACTTCTAACCTGGTGGTAACAGTTCGGGGAAGGCCCGTTTCTGTTTCTGTTCCAACATGATTGTCCCCCTGTACATTTCATAAAATGTGTTCAGATCATCAGCCATACCTTGTGTCCAGGCTATGAGGGCCCAATAACACATGTATGTGTGTTGATGCATGCGTGTAAATACGTGTGTTTTTAAGCATTGAGGTGCATTGTGTCAAAGAAACCTATTCATTTTAACTGCTCTGTCAGTGCATGAAAATGCACTTGCACTCATTTTGCCAGCTGTGCAATGCTTTGAAACGTGAGGATTTATTTAGTAAATGAAGTCAAGCTATGCTGACTTTAATTATTCAAACATGTGAAAGAAAAAATATTGTCTTGGTTTTTTTATTTTCCCTGCACATTCTTCACAAAATGTTTACTTAGCTTCCCTTCAAGCAAAGAGAAAAATTATATGGCACATGTTTAGATGATGGTCAGCACAGCTTCAATAAGCTTTCTGAAAATTCATTGTGCCAGCAGTCTGACCTGAGGTGAGCGGTGTGTGTTTGTTTGAATGCATCTGTGAATCAACTGATATTCTTCTGCCCCATTGACAGCTAGGCATTTTGTATCTCCTTTCCCTGAGTGGTACAACACTCAACAAGAGAAATCCCATTGTTTCCCATGGCCCCGGTTTCCATCTGAGTGTTCTGTTGCTTTTATTTTATTTTCTTCTGGTAGAATTGTGTGTTTTTGCCCCCAAAGATGTAATGGGAGCACCTGAAAAATCGTTTTCAGTTGTTCCTATGTAAGGGACCAAAAATGCATTAAATCCACTCCTGTACTACAAGACAAAAAAAGCATCTAAAGCACCTGCCTACGCTCATGGTTAGGTTAGTAATACATAATACTGACAAGATACAAGGAACCGGGGTGCCTCTTTGTTGTGGACATTCTGCCCTTTGCAAAGACACTTTGTCCTGCATGGGCAAGGTGACAGTGTTTCATTAAATCCCAACTCTAGACAAATTTTTTAGCGTTTTTTTTTAAACAATAATTGAAGGGAGCGAGGCTTATTGAGACAGAAACACACAGACAGCAGTTGTTTATATCGCTGATAAAAAAAACTAATGTTAAGTTAAAAAGGGGTGTTAAAGTTGTTACCCTCTCTGTCCCCATGTGAGAGATTTTCTGACCCCTGTCACAGGGGCCAGAAGTGAAGGACAAATCTGCTTAATGGAGCCACAGAAAGCAATAGTAGTTATAATAGAAGTTTTGGCTTGAGTTGGACTTTAAAAGAATTACAAGCAAGTTCTACTTTTTGTTTAGTACCTTGAGTCCAAGATTTATAGAGGACGCATTTAAAGCTGCAGGGGACACGTCTATTATGGAAAACGTCAATTTTTAATTTTCTGTGTTGTAGGCTAACATGGAGACGAGGAGTAATAGTGTTCATGAATCAAGATGCCAATAGTCCTTTGTCAAAATGCCTTCCTGATTTTTCTCTTCAGTGAAATCTGCTAATGATCTTCACCAGGGTTCCCTAAGTCCTAGGGCCTTTGATTTCAAATTCCTTCCTTAAGAGAAAAATCAACTAGATTGACCCCAGAACATGATATTTAATCAATGTATTCTTAATAAGGAAAAATAATTACACAGCTATGTTGTGTGGATGACACACTGCTTTGATGTAGCATGGAAAGGTAGTAAAGAAGCCTTAAAAAAGTTTGACACTAGATACATTACTCTAGTTTTCAGCAATAAGTGGAAAAAAGAATAGTTGGGCAATGAATTGCAGTTAACTTTTTAAGGCTGATCCCCTAAGCCTGATATTCTTATTTCTGGTGGGTTATTATTGCAAGCTAATTCAGATGCTGACTTGTTAGGCTACCCATACCCAAGGCTGTGCTTGCCAGACTTGTGGATGATTATTTGGATTGTGTCATAAACAGCAACTTCTTTATTATATGTTTGAGAAATACACATGTCATGGTGACAGCTTCAAGGCATGCTGGGCACTGTGTGAGATCATTGCATCATCATATAGTGACCCTGACCCGACTTATAATATTTCTAAGATGAAAAAATAAGTGATTATGAATTTGATGGTTTTGCGAAGAGGATTTGGAGCATAATGGACATTCCTTGGTTAAGAACCTCTGTAATAGATAACAGCCTAAGGGGTTAAATCAAATCCAAAAGTAGATATGGCCCAAACACAATATTTAACTTATCTCCCTGATTTGCACTCCCCTGTGACAGTCCTCATGTCCCCTAGGCTCTGGCTTGTGGACTGTGCCTCTGTGTCCTCACGTATAATGCAGTGCTATGGTCCCTGCAATGTACTCAGCTGGCTTCTGACCGTCGGAGCTTGGGGGGAAAAGGTTGCTTGTGTTGGTCCGGTAGCCTTGAAGGAGCTTGCAGGAGTGGGGATCAGGTACCCTACACCTAAACGAGCATTTAAGCTCTGCAGTGCTGGGGCAGTCCTATTGCAAGGGGATTTTTTAAAATACAATTTCTGATAACCCATGCACTATGCCTACACTTACCTTTAGAGTTGTTTCAATCCCAGCCACAATTCCGTAACATGTAAAAAAAAACACAAAAGCAGAAAAACAAGACATAGGGGTTGGAAGATGAACACAGGTATCTGACTATCGGGAAGTGCTAAATGCCAAAGACACTGAAGGAGGCTTCAGTGCGGAAACAGAGAGAGGGTAGGAGACATGGGCCATCAGAAAAGTGAGTATAAGAGCTGTTCTTTTGCTAAGAGCGACAGTTTCATTTATTTAGAGACCTGACAGGGTCTCTTTAAAGATACCAGCATTAAGGTCCCAGCTTCGGGAATTATCTACCTCATTTTTCATTGCACAGATTAGGACCAAATGAAAGAAAAAGTGTAAGATGCTGAAGTTTTTCCAATCAAGTGCTTAAAATAAATTTCTGATAGATTCTGATGTTCCAGGTTTAAAAGAAAAAAGGTAATTTATTTTGACACCCTGTGTAGAATAAATTACAGTTGCTGAAATTAATGGTGTGTCAGATGAGCTATAAAAACGGGCACTTTTTGGAAATGTAAATTGACGAAATGTTAATTGAGGGGTTTGACTGTATTTAACTGGCAATTGTTTTTCCATTAACTATTAATTGATTACTTGCAAATTGTGAATTGCTTTTAAAGTTAAAAATGAATTGCTTTGGCCTGTCCAGTTAGACAATAACTCATAAATTGTTGGAAAAGAAATAGATGGTTAGTCACCAAGAAACCACAAAATAGGGATTCTGGTATGAATCACATGGAGGGGGCTATGAGGACAGAATTTTGCTGAGCCTTGTTATAGAGGCAAATAAGATATGATCATAATGGACTTTGTTAGCCAAATTCAGATTGCAAAGGGTTAAAGTTAAACTCCAGCCCAAAATCATAATCTTAGTTGTATGCACCATTACTCTCAGAGATGCAAGGTTCCTCCATGTGCACCCTTTCCCCCGAAACATTAGTGATGGTAATACTTATACAAGGGCTGTCTCTAATGCAGGGCAAAAGGGCCAGTTACCCTGGGCCCACTCATTCTTGTGGGGGCCCAAAGCAGCTGCCCTTGACCCTGCAAAACAAAAACAAAAATGGGTCGCCGTTCTGTTTGCAATGTAATTGGCATCATATAGTGTTGTTTCGCCCCTGCCGTACACTGTGTAGCGTGACTGAGTGACGTCTCACGTCGGGTAGAGGGTGAGGTGTGGCAGGTAGGGCCAGGGGTCCAATCAATATTAAAGCCAGTCCTGACTTATCCATCTGTAGGGGACTACACTAAAAAGTGTCTGCGAAAGTCCTTCTTTCTTAGTCTGCTCCCTTCCCCTAGCCTGTGATTGCATAATTAAAAATCAGCAGCAAATTGTGTGCTGATTGGCTAGTAGTTGAGGTTTTCCACCAGTTTGAGTGCTGCCCATCAAGTGCTGGTATCAGGACAGATTTAGTTGCAAATGATGACTGCGGGCCCTTTCACACTTAAGTATTCTATTGTGGTGTGTCAATGCACATGAGTTTACGTGCATTATGGCTGGCATTACCGTGTGTTGCTTTGCAGCCAATGCACCATAACAGATGACAAGCACAAGAACAGATAGAGTGTTGGGTGCTACTATACAATCTTTGCTGTGCCATTATCAATGACTGCACCACATAGAGCAAGTGCCTTACCTGTGTAAAAATGCTAAATATGCAGGTCCTTAATGATTTCTTAATAAATTCATAAGTAAACAGAATAGGAACTTATATTTAACATTTGCTATGTTGTTTTTAGTTATTATGTGTATTTCAATATTTATGTATATTTTTAATTTGTTGAAAATGAAAAAGCAAATGGGTGATTGTCCCAAAACTATGTACTCTTAGGGCTCTTATTGGCCACACCTAATGAAATCTGGTATCAGCATCTGGCTGTGCTGTCTATGAGGGGTGCATGAATCACAAGAACAGCGAACAACGTTGCAAATCCTTTGGCAAGTGGTAGAGTCTACATAGATGTATTTGAACTGTTTATTTAGCTCTTTGCCTGGTCCTAAGCTTTAACTCTTACCCATTGTACAAAGTTGTCCTGCCTCAGCTTAAATAGAAAGGTAATATTATCAACTGGAACCATTTCTAGTAACAAATAGCTGCCTCTTTTATTATCATCAGAGTGGGTTTTAGCAAGAGTGCGTTCACTGAATGTGAAATCCGGAGAAGTAGGTCAGCTCTAAAATAAGCTTTCCAGGAACAGAAGTATGCAAGTGCTGGTAATTAAAAACACTACTGTAGTGACCAATAACCAATTATTGGTCACTACAGTGATTTACACCTTTGAGTGGCCACCCTTCCACTTCCGTAGGTCATATGTGGACAATAGTGAACCAGGAATAAAGAGCTCTGATCCCATTAGGTATATTAATGTGTACGTGTTCTTGACAGCACTAATGTCAAAGGAAACTTGTGCAGATTTTCATCAGCATTGCGGCATGTCAATAAGATTGCTGGGACATTGTGGCAATGTATGACACAGCCGTTGATTTAGTTTTCCCCAAAGATATTACTTAGCATCCACCTACACAGTGTCGTTTGTTCATGGTTCACTGTTGGAGAATCAGTTTTCATTTTTCTTTATAGATCTCAAATCTTGGCATGCTTTGAGCGCGGGACTTGCATGCTGTGAGGGAGGTCAAGTGTTGAAGAGGAACTAAATTCTGGAAGTAGTACTAAAGCCTTGGTTCTCAACTGATGGGTCATGACTCAAAAGTGGGTCACGACCCCATGTTCAGTGGGTCGCCACATGCCTTCCACTTTTCTAGGTAAGGGACTCCTCAGCCTCCCCCTAGCGCAGCACCGTCAGTTCTCGTGCCAAGCAGCCATTCAAAATATGCTGCCTGGCCCTGCATGTCAGCTTGAGGTGGGGTGGGGTGAGCTGGAAGCATGGCCACAAGGGAGCTCCATCCATACATGCATTGCTTAGAGCTCCCACATGTGCCCTGTAGAGGTGCCTGGACCACAGTGACATCACATTTTGGCTCCTGGCACCTCTACAGGGCACGTAAGTTAGCTGTACAAAGAATGCACAAATGGATGGAGCTCTGTCATAGCATAGCAGCCCACACTGGACCCCAGGCTGAGGATTCACTCCAGTTCTCATAAAGTAGGGAGACTGGGTGGATCTTAGAAAAAGTAAAAAAATAATCGTTTTGGAGTGTGTATATGTGTGTGAGAATATCTGCAAGTGTGTGAGATTGTGTCTGTGGTTGTGTGTGTTCGTCAGTGCTTTTAATGGTCCGATCACACTAGTACAGTGCGTTAATCGGACAGTCACATGAGATTAATGCACAGTACCACCCAATCGGACCTACTGCGTGTTCTGATGTGGAAGGTGCATTGTGTTGCCATTATTTTAAATGACACCCCAAATGCAAAATGCACCTCCCACCCTCAGTCCAATCGCCTGAACCCAAACACAACCGGTACTGCAATGCCGTGTGTTCCATTGCAGTGCGACTCGGGTTGTGACTTAATCACCAAGGACAACTGTGGGTCCTGAGGTTACACAGGTTGAGAACCACTATGCTAAAGTAAAAAGGTAGGCAGGAGGCAAAGGACTAGACTCCATGATTGTCTGTGACCTCATTGCAGCTGATCTTTTCTTCTTTGATAGCTTACCATGTCTTGTTCTGCACTGTGTTTAGAGGTGGCCATCTTGGTGGAGACAGGGCTTTGTTTCCTCATGTCAGAGCCTCCAGCAAGGAGAACAGTGAGCAGTACAGTAGTGTCATTACCAAAGCTCACTTCAAATCTCATGAGACTATCAGTAAGGCAGCAGTGCTTTAGATCTTACTCTGCAGAAATACAGCTATGAGATTGTAGATACAGGAGTGCCTTGGCATACTCACATACCGGAAGGGGCACTGCAATTCATTTAGGAATTCTAGACAAAAGGTAGAGTTTTAGGCTACTGTTTAGACATAATTAGCATTTAAAAATGTCCCTATAACATAGCAAACCTTTACTTTTTGCGTCCAGGTCCACGTTGAGAGCGTACTTTAAGAATTAGGTTAAATGTAAGGGTGCCCCTGGGAGCCTCATGTAAGCTCCAGCAGAGGTTTAAGTATTAGGGGTTGTGAAGGGGATGCTTTATTAGTAGAACAATGTACATCTACAGTTTACACACTGGCTCTAGTGCCAAAAACCACGAGCATCACATTCTTGGTGCTAAGGAAAAATAGATTGCTTCTACAGCAGTAAATACACTGTCAGCACATCCTGAATCTGTGCCAGTGCCCTTTAGAAGGTTGATCAATCACAAGCCCCTGCACAGAAGGTAGCAGATATCATCCAACTATCATATTGACTGCACTTCATACATAGAACACAACTAGCTGGCACATATTATACATAAAAACTGCAGTGACAACAGCTTGCCTGCCCTGACATTCACTAATTAAACCCTTTGGAGCTTTGAGTCCTTAGGATGAAATGTACAAATAATAACACAATGGTTTACTTGTTTGACTTGTCTATACTACTCATTATAGAGATGGAGATTGCCAGTTGACTTGTACGATGTTATAGGCAATGTCACACTGTTGCTCTCCATGGGAACACATTTATTATACAGTATCACTTCATGTGGTGAGACAGTAATGTATTACAAATGAAGACATGTATGCCGCTTGCATGCAGCTGGATACACGGGTCACATGTTCTGGTTGCTTCTGATGTAATTTGAACAAGCAGATAATGAGACATGCCTCCAAGTTATGCAATACTCCTGCCTCTAAGGCTTATTTTTCTTTCTCAAGTGAGGTAGTTGACTTGTCATGTAGAGGGTTATTCACTAAAGAGCTGAAGGATATAGCCATAGCTTCAGCTAATCCTTCAGCTCACTTCGGCTGCCAGAGCCCTTTGGTTCAGCCAAACCAAAGGGCTGCTCTATGGGCTGTTCACAATAGCCTGTAAGGCAGCCGAACAGCTCAGCTGAGCCGAACGGATATGCTTTTGGCTCGGTTGAGCCAAACACAGCCGAAGCGGGGAGAATGGTCTGCTGAAGCAGGCTGTTTACCTCGCAAAATATAAACAAACAAATAAAAAAAATGAAAAAACTTTACTTCTTAACTTAGGGTCCCCTACGCGATCCATATCCCTTTAGGTCTTGTAGGACAGTTAGGAGGGACCCCAAGTTAAAAAGTTAAAAAAAAGCATGTGGGGTTCCCCCTAAAAAACATACCAAGCCCTTTAGGTCTGGTAGAGAGTTTAAGAGGGAATCCCACCCCCCAAAAATTGGGGGGGATAACATGAGGGCCCCCAAAATTCCCAACCCCCCTCCCTGAGAAAAGCACCTTGCCGATGAGGACAAGGGCCTCTTCCACCACAACCCTGGCACTCAGATGCTGCCCCCCTGGCCAATAAGTAAGGGGTACTTTATGCAAGAGACCAGACTTTTAGAAAAAAACCTTCAATTGCAAAACAAAAGTTTTTGACAAGTCCTTCAATAAAAAAATAAAAATCCCAAAAATTAAAAAAGGGATCAACAGACATTATCCAAAGGTCAGTCACACCGTACAGTACTGTCCACGATGGCAACGACTCAGCAAAATTAATAAAAACCCGACACCCGCTGACCTGTTTGCACCCAACGAACTGCTGGGGCAAACGGACCGGTTTGACAGGTCATGGAAATGACCTGAGGACAGCGGGTTGTCATTGCATGACAACAAATGGCCAGAGCTAGCCGTGACATCAAGGCCAACTCTGCCCATTTGCTTTTATTCAGCCGGGACCTGAGAAGACCCATTTGACAGCTGCCAGCACAATGTCAACAAATAGGCAAAGCCAGCTATGATGTCACTGCTAGTTCCACCTATTTGTTTACATTTGGCCGGCACCTGTCAAACTGGTCAGTTTGTGGCAGCAGTTCGCCGGGTGCGGACAGTTCAGGAACATGGCCAGGGTCTACTTTTACAGTAAAAGTTAAGATTTGCTTATAGTTTTAGCTTATAGTTTTAGCTGCCTGTGTCTCATGACCTCCCTATCATTTTGTTATCAGTTTTTCACTAATGGTCAAATCTGCTTATGCATTGGGTCATCATATGCTCAGTTTTGTGATAGGTTTACTTCAATGGCAGCGGTGCCAATCAAACATGCAACCTTTATGCCCCAATTATCAGTGATGTATAGTATATGAAGGGGATTAGTTTATGGCTTACTACACTCAAACACTATAAAACCAGTTAGCCTTCTGCTATGTTTCCAGGAGGAAACCAGAGTGAAATTGATACAGCCATATTCAGAACACATGAGTATAATATCCTTGGAGACTATGAGGCTTATTCACGGCGGAGCCGAAGGATCCACCCGTAGCTTCAGCTGATCCTTCGGCTAACTTCGGCTGCCTGAGCCCTTCAGTTCAGTCAAACCGAAGGGCTGCTGTACGGGCTATTTGCAATAGCCCGTACAGCAGCCAAGCGGCCCAGCTGAGTCAAACAGATATGATTCGGCTTGGCTGAGCCGTAGTGACAGCCAAAGCGTGGGGAAAGGTTCGCATAACAGAGCAGAGCATGTTCGGCTGACCGAAGGCAGCCGATGTACGGCAAATGTTAGTCGATGTACAGCTGAAATCAGCTGTACTGAGCCGGAGTTAATAGCCGAATGTCGTTCGGCTCACTTCACTACGGCTGGGTTATTCACACAGCTGCCCTCGGCAGCTGAGTGAATAACCCCCCATGTCTTTAGTGAGAATTCAACCCAGCGAGGTAAAGCCACAATGTTAGCAATCTAGTCACTGCACAGTAGTACAAGTAACGTTGGATGTGAAGCCAGAACAGGTGACATTTTCTAAATTCCATTACTTGCTTGTGATCATTGTGATGCCTTTGAGAAGTCCCTTGGAAATGTCAAGGTGAGATTCTCATTATGCAATTGCACAGAGACAAAACAGTCATCAGCATTATTTTATTTTCAGACAAATGATTCATTAAATTCATCAGCCACACACATTCTCCTTGATAAGTGAGATGGTGCTTTAGCTAATTTAAGTAACATCTCTCAGTCTTGTCCCTTGGCGGCTGTTCCGCAGGGAACAACTAACAGTTACCGCAGTATAAGAACAGCTGGGACTGGCAAAGGTGTACCCTGCAGTATTTCAGTGGAGGGCTTTTTGACTCTTTTTAGTTCACCTCCTTGTAACCCATTGGTCATACTACCTTTATGGTTCCCCAAGCTCTACTCTATAGAAGCCATAGAGGTCATATTCCAGCATGTTGTCTGACAAGTTCCCATTTAAGGAGGCACTATGTTTAGTAATGGATTTTAGAGAGAAGTTTTAGGCTCTTTCACACAGGAGTAGTTTTCATACGGCCAAATACGCGCGGAGCTGCTCTTAACATAAAAAACACTGCACTTCAATGTGCATTATGCAGACTTTTGCGGCGGCTGCAAAATAGTCCAAGCGCGATCATTGGATGGATTCGGCATGTTGGTGGCTATAGTAATAGCCGCAAACAGGCTGAATCTGTGCAGATTAAAAATATGTTATATGTGAATGGAGCCTTAGAGAGTTGTTGAACAAAATATTGGAGGAGGGTCACTAAGCTCAGAAAAACGCCTATACTTCATAATGTTTAATACAAGGGGACTGTATTTACTTAATATGATTTAATAAACATCAGTCAAATGTAAAACATTATGCATTTAAAGTGTTAACTGTAAAAATGAACTTCTCCTATTTTCGATTCTTTGATCTGTTAAACATAACATTAGAATAATTTTGTTATATGTGATTTATAAGTGCAAAAATACTGCTAATCTTGTGAGAAAATCAGACTGTCCCGTGTCCTCTGCACACTGTGTTATCTCAAACAGTCCATAGCTTTTATCCTGGACCACTGAATGATTAGCCTTTATGTTGTAAAGATCTAAGAGTGGGATGGATTGAGTAGTGTATCCAAAGACACTGTACATGGCTGACACCACTCAGTCCACAAAAATGCTGTGTGTTGCCATCCCACAATAGAACTTAAGGTGTCAGTGCACCCAAACAAAATTGTCTGATTATTTGTGACCTTAGTTTTTGTAAAAACATTGCAGTAGATAGAGTAAGAGCAAGATCTGGTGGTGTACCATGTGCCTTGGCTTATTGTATATCTGCTCAAGTAGCAAATATGCTTTTTGACATTTGAGAAAAAAAAAATGTGATGGAGGTGCATCGAGGAAGAACTGGCCCCCAGGGTTGGTGAGAGAACTGAAAGATCATCTGGAGCAGTATTCTTTTGTACACATGACATTTTCAAAGCTGCACAGCCCAGGGCAGCAGACTAAAGCTGGGGGGCTAAACCTGGGGGCTGAATGAAGAAAATATAACAGATTCCTCCATCTTCATTGTATTCTGACAGCGGTTGCCAGCTCCTAGCAGACAGAAAAAAACAAAGCCTGCTATTGGCTATTTAAAATTGTAATAGCCAAAAGCAGACTGGCTAATGCTCCGCCCACTGCCTGATGTCAATCAGCAGAGGAGCAGACCTGAGAGATAAAGGCAGTAGGCGGAGCAATAGCCAGCTTGCTATTGGTGTTTGCAATTTAAAATAGCCAATAGCAGAATTGCTCCTGCAGAGGAGCAGACCTGAGAGAGAAAGCTCTCTCTCAGCTCCGCTCTTCTGGGTGGAGCATTAGAATACATTAGAATACAATGAAGACAGAAGGAGATTCCTCGATCAACGCTTGTATGAATGTTGATGGAGGAATCTGCTATATTTTCTTCATTCAGCCAGCAGGTTGAATGAAGAAAATATTACAGTGTATGGGCAGCTTTAGTCTGCTGCCCTGGGCCGTGCAGGAAGGGGCCCTTGTCCCTATAAACAAGGGGACAAGGTGCTTTTCCAGGGGGTCTCCCCCTGGAAAAGCACTCTCCCATTGCCGAGGGCATGTGGCCTGGTATGGTGGAAGGAGGGGGGGCGCTCATCCCCCTCCCTTTCCTGCCCTACCAGGCTGCTGCCAGGATCAAGGGTCTGGTAAGGAATTTTAGGGCGAGCCCTACTTTTTTTTTGGGGGGGGGCGGGCTTTGGGGTTTCCCTTGAAATTCCTACTAGAACTAAATTGATCTGTAATTATTTGTTGGGGGAACTGCACACTGTTTTTTTTTTGTTTGTTTGTTTCTGTGAAGTGTAACAAGTTAAAAAGAAACAAAGCAAACATTTACAGGGTTATTCACTAAAGGTTGAAGAGTTTGGAGAAGGCCGGAGAAGTGAACAATCTAGGCCAAAATAGCATATTTGGAAAAATTCTCCAATTCAGCTCACTCTCCAGTTCAGTTATTTTACAAAAGAGATCAACTAGCCAGTTCCATCAATCTTACCCTTAACAAGGGATGTAACCTAGATGTAGCTGGGGTTTAAAGTGTGAGCACAATACAACACATGATTTTGCTGTAACCCGAAAATAAATGTTTCCAGATTCCTAGATTGCCACTTTGATTTAATTGCCAAGCACCACTAAGTGCAGGTATTTTCTAGTTTTGTTAGAGTATCCCAAAACCCCAAGACACTAATATAATGTCTTCAACTAGAAAGTAAGAGCTCTGCTCCACCTCCCATGCCTTCCTACTGGACAGTGAGTTATGCTTCACTGTCCAATAATGGGATGTTGGAGAGAGTATATGGGGCACACTAAAAGATAGATAGCACAAATGGAAGTGTCTGCTGCTGGATGGAAGTGGCATGGCAGTATAGAAACTAACCCTACAGGTTTGATTTTAACTTTTTTGCAACATCTTTAAAAATAAAGTATTTTGCATCCCTTACCAGCTACACATTTTACATTCCACTTTTCCCCAGCTATTCATTATCATTCAATGAACCATAAGGTAAGCTGAATTAAATGCCGGCTGTTGAAATCTCATTTACAAACTTTGTTTTTCCTTCATCGTATGACAGGTCTGCTCTACACTCTGTACTAAATCACACTGCAAACCGTCACAAATTCTCAATTTAATTCAAGTCATGCGAATTTACCAAATCAGACAGCTCATCTGTATCTATAATGTAGATCTAATTAAACAGATAACAAGGATTTATTGAGGCAAGTAAATCGTTAAAGATTTGCATGACAACAGATGACAATAAATATTAAATTACAAAATTAATACATTTACACAGCATAATATAAGGCACAGTGTGAGATTTTCTATACCATTTGGACTGTTGTTAAACGGCTTTATGGATGACCTCTAACTCTGACAGCAATTAGTGGAATTATAAATATCTCAAAGAGCTTACTTTTACAATTAGTGCGCTTTTATGGAATATGTCACATTTATTTGCGGGAAAATATCATACTGCATTTTGCTTTTAATATCCTAAGTTAACATGATAATATGAACTAAGATAAACAATGATTTGGTTTATCAATTAATTGGGTAACAAGAAATGATTTCAAGATATTTTATAAATAAAATGATAACCCTGGGCTAACTAAAGTGCAGGGTATCATTGAGATGGATGAACTTGGCAGTAGAGAGAATTTGTGCACTTCGCTACCTGGCATTCTCTGTACTTAAATAACCTACTGCTATATATAACAACACAGGAACCAAGGTCAGGCAGTTGCAATACCCACTGAAGGCCCACCCGTATCTTTAGCTTTATGCCAGCTATTCGTGCTGTCCCTCTGACACTGAATTGCGGAGCAGGGCATGACCTAAGACCATGCTAAATCAAACAAAAGTCAAACTAAAGGTGGTAGACCAGAATATCTCTCTGGGTGTGTACTCCGTGGGCATGCTTCTGGTTGTTTTAGTATGGCACTGGATGCTTCTCTGAGTAAGTTGTTACTAACACCTCAGGTCTCGAATGACTACCGGGAACCAATCCTGAGCATTTGGCCGTTATGTCAAATGTGTCAAACAACATGCATGGCTAACAGGATACGTCATTTCTACCCAGTCCTGAGTCGATAGGACCGGGGGAAACAGAATCTGCATGTATGCTATATGTTGCAAGTTGTATCTCTAGTGCTGTATTGCTACGAATATGTGTGTAGTTTTTATCCTTACCCATGTGTGTTTAATAAATGGTTTCACAGTATCAGATCTACCTTTGTCTCTATGTTTGTCTATCATCCATACTGTTTTTTTTTTTTTTTTTGCTGGGTCTGGAGGCAAATGCTTGATGGTAATGATTGATTTGTTGGATACCATAATAATCCCTAGGCGCTGTTGACCTTCTGCAATAAGAGTTGCCTTCCTTTTGGTGATATATTCTATGTTGGTGGATGATGATCTTACTGGGATTGCACCTGGAAGTTCTTGAAAGAGACATCACTGTTGTCGGAATTTCTACATCATTGAGACTATTTTTTGCAACTTCTTTACATTTTGAGTTTTTTTTTTATTATATGCAGATTGTGTTTAAACTTTTATAATATGAACAGGTGAAAACAATGTTTTTTCTTTGATTATTGTTTTTATCATACAACCATTTAAAATAGTTGCATATTTACTGGTTTATGTCCATTATTTGTATTGCAAAATGATTTCGAGAATCTATTCTTAAAACAGAAGACACGAACAGCGCTCTCGGATGGGGCCCCAGGGGCGAATAACTAACTAAAACATGCAGCCCTGGGAAACAGGAGGAGAACCTATGAATGCAATAACAACAAAGGAACACAAAGGGCGCAAGAACAGCTCGGCTAGAAGATAAAGGGGGGAGAGCAACGCGTTTCGAGGTGTCACCTCTTTCTCAAGCTCGGCTAGAAGATATCGTTCTAGGCGAGCTTGAGAAAGAGGTGATACCTCGAAACGCGTTGCTCTTCCCCCCCTTTAACAACCTCCATCTCATCACCATCACGGATCGGATCGCCCGCCGTCTGCCGGCATTCGGTCACACCGGCTCCCGCATACTGCTCCAGGCAGAGACCGAGCACTGACATTCACAGCCGCGGCCACAGCAGCTTAGCCTGCACCGCTGAGTTTCCTTCACACCGCTCATATCCCTTATTCATATAGCGGTGTCACGGACTCAGTCCCCGCTCCACTTCCCCCTCCTTGCCCACAGCCTTTTCCTCCCTCCCGTGAATGAACTTCTTCAGGTAGCACACCAGCCAGATTCGTGCACACACCACGGGTGTCCCGATCCTCCATAAAGGCCGTCCCTCCTCTGGTCCCTGGACCTACATGTAAGTGTTTACACAAAGATTTTTTGCTATGATTTGCAAAGCTAGCTAGTGCTCCATTGTCCTTGCGCCCTTTGTGCTCCTTTGTTGTTATGAGTATCTATTCTTGACTATTTCAGGAGAGTCAATTCCAAAGCACAGACCTCTTCCTTCTTGCATGTCCCCCCTTCCCTTCTCTTCTCTCTTTATAGTGACCCAGCTTCTTTGCCCCTCCCTTTAGTACCCTACATAACAGCCAGGGAAGAAGTAGAGGGCAATACTAAGTCTGTTGAGGCTGCTGACATCCAAGGCTGCAGTGCCCAGAAGTAGTCTCAGGTATTTGTACATTACTCAGCTGTAGATCCTCAAATCATCTCTGATTTGGTGCTGACACTGTCCTTCCTTCTGGAGGGTGGCTACTTTTGTTCCCCATGTTTCCTGTTGTAAAGTAGCCACCACTCCATACTCACTCCCATGATGGACTACAATCTCTGGTTTAGTTTACTAATTTGTATTGAGATTGTATTCCATCACGGGAGGGAGCTTGGAGCGGTGACTACTTTACAACACACACGGACAATGTGGAACAAAAGTACCCCCCCTCCAGAAGGGAGGACAGTGTCAGCACCAATTCAGAGATGATTTGAGGATCACAGGTGAGCAACACACAAGTAAGATACATTTTTGTTAATAGATAAGGCACTTGTATGCATTTTTAAGATTTACCTCCCGAGTGTAGTGTCACTTTAAAAGGCTAACAGCTGTAGGACTTAGACAACTGTTGAGTTTTAATAACTGCTTCTCAGTACATTTCACCATTAGCAGCCCACAGAATCTTATGCACCATATGATGGAACCTGAACAGAATGACCCTACCCTAACAATGGATTCCTTCAAAAATATCAAGATAAATTTCTCAGTAAATGATAAATATATCTATATTGTCTCTGAATTCTATCATTAAAAAGTCCAACACAAACAGCACTGTCTTTGTTCCCTGTCAGCTATGTCTTTGGATCAGGCAGTATTGAAGAAGATCCCCCAGTAGCTGCAACAGCAAGCTTCATCGTCTTAAACGTGCCACTCACTTGAAAGGGTCTCACCTCTGTATATAATCCACATCACCCTCTAACATCTATGCCTGCACAGCCGACCCCCGCTTGACCTAGCGGGAGACGTTGAGCTTTCGGAATTCCGCTATTAAATATCAAGAGGAAATACTGGCCAAGCTTGTTTTCTGCCTTCTGTTGTACACATTTTTATAATTTTCCACTGTCTAAAACTATTTGCCTATCTTTCCATTCGCCTTTTTAATGTAAAGCAGTTTTTTTTTTCTTAAGCATTCTCAATCCATTATCCGTTCCCCTGACACTCTCGAGCGCACGATCCCGAAAGGCTTTTATTCCAAGGATAATGTTTGATTGAAGGTACAGTATATTTCCTTAATTTGCTCACGTGGGAGTGCATCTTGATTTTTATTGATCTATTTTCTGTGCTTAATTATTTGACCATATTAAATTCATGTCTGTACAATTATCTCCCGAAATGCTTAGCATTAATTGAAAATTGTGTTTTTTTTTCTCTGCTTTAAAGGCTTTTCTCTCCTTATGGAAACAGGCAGCTGGAACATATTTAAGACCGCAGGTCGTTATCTGCTGAATGCTAATTAAAATTACAGCATTTTAGAATTCATTAAACCTATGCACACTTGACCTGTGCTGCAGAAATACATCACTTTTCCCAAATGAAGTTGTCACGTCGTTCATTTTTGCTGCTTATAGTACGAACGTCAGCTCATCAAGATTATTATTATTTTTTTTAAAGACGTTTACAGTGTCACGATGTATATTTCAAAGTGCTTTAAAATACAACATCTGCTCCTAATGCATGAGTGTTGATTTGCCATGTTTCAGATCAAAAGATGGTTCTCCATCAAAAATTCCCCATCTCCCTCCCTGCATCACATCTAAGCAGCAAATTCTTGTGCTGTTTTTTTCATATTTTCCTGCAACTAAAATTTTATTGATTCAGCTTAAGTTCCAAAGTTTATCTCAAGGTGGTGCTACACACAAAATGGGACCACTCAGATTTTGAGCTAACAGCAGAAGTGGGACCTGTCTGTGTTCCTAAATGCAGGAGTCAGAAGAAATGTTTATTTAATTAACAGAGCAATTTAAAGAAAACTTAAAAGCTGCCATTGCTGATATTGTATCCTTAAAATGCTAATTACATGGCCTTTATATGGATCCAATAGCCTCAATAATCTGTCATAGGCTGGACAAAACATTTAAAGTAGTTTTAAACTATCAATTTTTTGTTTTCAATAATTAAACCAGATCAAGCAAATATATATTGTTCAGCGGGGTATTTCTTTAGATTTTTGCCCAAGAATTTACTGTTTCCTTACAGCTGGCTCTAACCTTCTCAGCTCTGCTTCCCTGAACTTCCTGTACAAGAAGTCAGCTGAACAGCGACTGAATCCAAGCTGAATTCAGGCAGCTGAGGGTCACGTAGGATTGTAGATTCCTCCAGCCACGCTGTTTACCATGGATGGGGGAATTGATTGATTCTATTGATTGGTTGATTGAATCTACACCTGTATGGCTAGCTTTAGGGTGTAATGACTACCTAAAATGAATTATGTACATGTAGCGCCCTCTAAAATGTCGCTATTCAATTTAGAGACACCTGGACTGTAACCAGTCCAGATACTGATTATACAGAGCTCTGCATTCTATAGGTGTCCCTGAGTCTGCTGGATCGATTGCTCCTCCTGTTGCTGAGGAAAAGGGAGCCTTGGTATACAGTGAGGATCTACATACACTTTTAACATTTTTAAATTGAAGGGTGAGGCCTTGTATTGCAGGTTGCCCACAAATTTTCCTAAAGGAGGCCCACTCTTTACTTTTAATTTTAGCTCTCCTGCTCCCTCAAATAATTACCTTTTAGCATCAAGCTCGCATCATTTAACAGGCATCAGTGTCCTGAGGAAGCAGTACTTCCTGGAAGTAAACAATATGGTATTCCTTCATGTTATATATAGTTACTTCTTCTATTACTTCTCAATGCTGCCCACTTATTAAAGATGCAAAAGCTTTCCCTCTGGTCAGTGTCTAGTACAAGCTTTGCCAGGCACCAACAGTTTCCCTAATTATTCCAGGTCTGAGCCATGGACAGGGGCAAATCTGTATTGGGCTGGGATCCTGGAAGCATTGGGCAAGCAAAATCTAGCTGGTAACTGGGGAGAGCCAAGTCCTGTAGAAAGTTCCTTAAAATTTGTTGCTGTTATTTTCAGACAGGGATCAACTAGAGGCTGCGGGATTGAAGCTACAAACTGGGTTTAGGTCTGTTATAACAATGGCATCACCTCCTCAGTGGATTGTGATCATGATAAAAGAATGTATTCTTTTATCTGTACTCAGATGAGAGGACTTCACCATATCAGTGACAGCCAGCAGCGGAGGAGGAGGCTGGGCCCAACGATGGAGGAGACGGGGCCCAGCGATAAAGGAGGCGGGGCCCATCAGCGACGTGGAGGAGGAGGCGGACAGTGGATTGGGGCTGACAGGTAAGAGGGTTTGAACAGCCCACCGGAGACCCTGCAGAGCTCACCATAGAGGGTTTATGGTGGGCTCTGGAAAGTCACTCTCAGGTGAGCTGTTTGGGTTATCAGGTGGGAGTAACTAGAAATCACAGGGCCCCATACAAAATGTTGCTATGGGGCCCTGTGATTTCTAGTTACCCCCCTGGTTCTAACCCTTTTATGTTCTAGCCAAAACTAAACATGTTTTGGCTTTGCATACACTCTAACCCCTTCTGCTCTGTGTAACTCTGTTACTATAGTAGTGGAATATATATATAGCCATAGCATGCAAGTGTTAATTTTTTTTATCAGATCAGTTGAAAATGAACCATGGTTGGTTTCTGTGATCTGCTGCATTTGGCCGTTGCTCTTGGCTTTTTTAATGCACTAGTCAAATGGTTGATTTTATGCAAACAGCCCGTCAGTTGTTGGTACCTATACACTGCTGTAGACGCACCCTCAAAGTAGTAAAACAAAACCTTTACTGGATACAGTGTATACTTCAAACACTTATTGAGGTAGAATGAAAAAAATTACAATAGGCTCAATTTACAAAGATAACATGCCAGGAGAAGGATCCTTATTCTCAAAAACGTGACAGTTTTCATCTGAGTCCAATAAGATTTGAAAATTGCAGTCACATGGACGAAACAAAGATCCTTGTCCTTGCGTTAAAGCAAGCTTGTCAAAGTCAAATTAAATAGCTAAACTGAGTGTATAAAATCTTCAAGGAGGCTACATGATATATTTTGAGGGCCGGACGTAATTTCAGAAAAAGCACTTTGATAAGTAACATCATACTAACTACTGCAACCTGCAACATGTTGTACCAGAGAAAAGGATCATAAATCATTTCTTGAAATATCAAGCGGCTAAATTACATACAGAAATGTAGCTTTAGTCAACTGGAGAACAGCTGGATCCTCTTTTAGTTAAAATTGTTAAACAAGTGAAAGCCACAAACAAGGAGCAAGAGGTGCCACTTGTGGCCCAAAAAGGCCAGTTTAACATGCCTGTGTTAAAGCTTTGTGAATTGAGCGAAAAGAATGTTCATTGCAAAGTAATTTTTCACTAGCTTGCCTTTCAAAATCATATTTCGTTTAAAAAAAAAAAAAAAGAATTTAGAGAATACAGTATATAGGCCGCCATTGCTGATGCTTTTATGAGAATGCTAGATGCCTGGCTGCCTCTGCCTTCAGTACTTTGTGAGTCACTAATGCGAAAAAGGAACAATGCAGCAAATGGATGCATGGAAGTTAAATGTGAAATCAGAACATCTAATCTAAATGTTTTCACTGGTCGGGGATCAAGTACCTCCTGCTCTGATAACCATTTTAGGTTTCCCAACACTTTTGAGAGGGTAAATCTCCTAGTAAGAACAAAGACAGCGATCAAAACCTGACAGGTTCTAACTTTTTCACCCTCTAAACAAGCTAATGCAGTAGATAGACAACCTTTTGTGCAAGATAGATATGATCTAATAATATAGGCTCAATTCACAAGTCTATAACACCAGCCGAAGGCACTCTGTTTTCAGCCATGTGGCTCTAATTTTATCATTGGACTCAACGTAAAATAACTGCCATTTTTGATAATAAGACTACTTATCATGGTGATCCAGCTTTGTGAATTGAGTCTGAAAATGGCCTGTGGGCTTTGCATCGCTGTCTGGCAACCCCAAGGAGGGACTGCATTCCATGATAACAAAAGTACAGAACAAGGTGTGGAATTTATGCTCCTGATGCCCAACCTGTGTTACAGAACAACATTCAGTCCTTTGGTGTTTATTGTGTGACCCTCAGACCCCAGCAGTCAGTAGTTGGTGTTTTAGCATTGATTTGTATAGGGGTTTTTTTTTTATATCAGTGATCTCTAGCAGTCTCATGTAACATGTCTTCAGTTTCCGACTGTCTCCTACAGCATATATCCAGCCTCCAACCACCAGCTTCTAACCATCTTCTTCTTCAATATTAAGAGCTGCCCCTTGTGGCTGCAGTCAATATTCCCAATGCATCATACATTGACCACCAGTGATGTAAGCAGTTCTTGTCTCTCATCATGTTTAGATGTATACCATTAAAGTAGATCTACACACTTACTAAATTAAGTTTAGTTAGCTAAAGCAATGTGTATCAGTATTTGCCAAGCTTTTTTCCCCATGAATACCACATTTCCACATTTCTTTAACCTCTTTTACATCTCAGTGATGCTCATCATTTCCAGCCCCACTCAGCTACTTCCCATCTATGTGCACTCACTCCAGCTTCAGCCACACAAAAGGGAGGACTGGAAACATTTAGCATGTTTGATATTGGATCACCTAAATACAATGCTTAATAAAATAAGATGCCATCATCACAAATAATCCTCATCATTCAGCTCCCTTTACTTAAATTAGCACAACACATTCTTCTGGCATTGAGGTCCTTTGTAGCTTTCTTTATTTGGTCACGTAACACCTCAGAGCCACAAAGAAAGTCAATGCAGGCCTGAACAGGGAGCAGGTAGCACAAACTAAGGTCTACATGAGAAGCATCTCCATTTAGGGACAGCAGCCCAAAATATATTATTCATACTGGCCCGGGGAAAAATGTCTAGGCCTAACCTGGCTGCACATCATTGTTTAGGACTAACTTCCTGATAGCCATCATGGTATCCCACACCTGCATAATGTGTTTCACCACATAATGTCATCTCTGCCAGGGGTGAGTGCGATTGGGTGACAATAGAGGAGCATAGCTGGGAATATGGGGTTCAACCCCATAACAGCAAGTGCTTAAACATGGATCTTCGTAGCAGGGAGTCTGCATATTTAAAATGATTTAAAAAAAAAATACATTAGCATGTTTAGATTTAATGTGATACAATAAATAGGTTTTTTTTTTATTAAACCGTCGTACATGCTAAAATTATTTATTTATTTTTCAATTCTTTTTGCATTTTCAGCGATGTCATTTTAACTTATTGTTGCAGCAAATATTTTAATGCATGCGTCAGTCATAAAAATTGTCCATCTCTATAGCAGAAATAGAGGCCAAAGGCTGGAACCTTTGTGTGATCACTATTGTTTAACCATTGGACCTTAGAATAAATACATTTGTCTGCAGAGAGATTTTTTTTTTTCAAATTTTTTAGAAATTATCAGAGCACTTACAATGCATCTCTCTGTGGACAGACTCCAGCAAGTTGGAAAGCGATAGCTTCTTCAAAAGAAGACAAAATGAAGAGAACTTTTGGAACAGGTAAGTTTTTTATATTACAAATAGATGTTTTACAATTCTCTTCATGGTAAAATGTACAATGGATTGACTGGGTAACAAGAAAGACCTTTGAGCAATAATAAAGAGATTGCATGAGATCTGCGTTTGGGTAATCTAGGGGGAACTGAAAGTATGAATAATAATAGGCAAACATTATTGGACATATTCAGAAAAAAAGCCTGTGATGTGTAATGAAAAGGTTGCATTAACATGAGCAGTATGAGCTGAACGCAGGATGAGGAAAAGTCAAATACACAACGCAGGGCACAGAGAATTTCTGATGGGGGTGCGTGAAAAAGATGATGATGTTGTTCCAACCGATCAGAATAAAGCTGTACTTTTTAGGGTTCTCCAAGCAAGACATTTTTAAAGCTCAACTCCAGTTTTGGGATTGTAGCTACTACTCATCCTCTACAGGCTCTCGTGTTGCCCTCCATGTTATTGTCTCTTGGTTGTTACCAGCTCACTTCTACCCGACGTCATTCAACCTTGCTGAATGCCCATGGTGTCTGAGTGGGTGCACAGTGTGGGCAAGCAGTGTCCCAGTTCTCTCTATCACCAGCTCTTTCATTGCTTCTTATTCGCATTGCTGCTCCAACACTAGACCTGGCCCTGCTCCCTAAGGAGGCATTGTCCCGTCCCCTGCCGCACACAAGCACAGGGCAATGTGTTAAATTGATTTGGAGTGGGGGAAGGATTTGCAGCAAGCCAACAACCTGCATACCAATCACTTGCATATAAATGATGAGTGATTGCAAGAGCCATGGCAGGATTTGCAAATGAATGATCTGACAATGTGTAAGCAAAGACACACAGAACAAAAATTAACATTCCAGCGATGCGGGAACTCCCTGAGTGGTGGTAACCCCTGCTCCCTCCTAGATATGCCACTGAAGGGGAAAGATCTTTTTTGGGTGAGGGGGGTATTAGGGTGGCTGAATCGGTGCCATATGTTGTAACAAATTCCTGATATATGAAACGTCTCCAAGAAAAATACAGCAAGTCTAGCTGCCTTGGCTTATTTTTTACAGATATACTGATATATGAGTGACAGTTCACATTTTAGAGATGAAAAATGGAGGAACAGACCATCCTAGAGAAGGTTAGTATGGAATAAGCAATGTGTCCGTATAGCAGTCTGACATTCCCATACCACACGCACACACCTAGCCAGCATTACATCCTTGCAATCTGCAATGCTTTCTGCAGAAAACAAGTGTTACTGCTTGCAGAGTTGTAGTACTAGCAAGGCAGAGGGGTCATGTCGGACTGCTGTACGAACACCACTGATCTGTGCGCACTGCGCAGCCTGCTGCTTATTCTTTGAATCTTTCGGCTGGTGCTGGGGAGAATGTCAGCTTTTTCCTCATTACTAAATCCTTCTTTGTACTTTCTGCCAAAGCTTCAATTGGGCTTTAACAATTTTTAAAGAATGTATAACTGGATTTAACATTCAGTAATCCATACTTAAAGTATTATTAAACCTTAAAATGTTCATAAAAGTTACAGCAGCTGACCTCAGCATTTACCTTGTCTGTTTCTGTAAAACTTGCTTCTTTTCTTAAAAGAGAAGTAAAGTGATCTTTTTTGGGGGCTTCTCTTTTGGGTCACAGGAGTACATTTATTAATGTACCCCTCTCACCCAAAGTCAGCAGATAGCAGGCTAATGCCAGGCTAAGGCAGAGCTGCACCACAGTCAGGAAGGATCCTGACAAAATTGTCAGGATCCCCTTGGCTGGCTATTTGACAGCTGGTCCTGCCTCTCTGCATGTGGCTAACAGCCAGAGCCAGCTGTGCCTACCTCCTCCCCTACGCGCTGAAGGAGCAGAGAGGCTAGGGAAGAATCCATGAAGGGGCAATGACTGACTGTAATAGAGACCAAGAACTAACTGATCAGCAGTAGTTTGATCGGTCAGCTCTGGATCTTAGATGCTTAAAGCTGGCATGGGACACTACAGCTGTGTCATGCAGGCTCTAAGCATCGGGGAGTATGTTTAAAGGAGAACTATGAGGTGAGTGAAAATCACTCATCCTCATAGTTCGAACCGACATGTGACAATGAAACTGTCATACGTCGGCTCAATAGATCGGGAAGTGAGCGAATACATACATTCGCTCGCTCACTTCTCGATCATGTCCCTGCAGAGAACCGTGACTGTCACTCAAGGCTCCCTGTAGGGATTTCCCCCTGCCTGCTCCAATCCTCCAGCACTGACTGGCGGAACAGACGGGGGAGGGGGTGGGTACAGCTGGCTCTGCCTCTAGATAGGCAGAGCCAGCTGTCATTCACTCCGCTGAGTGGATCTCGACAGTAATGTCGGGATCCATCCCGGCTGCGGCGGTCTCTGTATACCGCAAGCTGAGTTTTGGGTCACGGGAGGACGCTAGTTTGTATCCTCCCGTGACCCTTAGAAGAACTATGGGGAAAAAACACTTACCCCATAGTTCTCCTTTAACTCTTCCCATACTTCTCCTTTAATTGACGAATCCTTTGTCCAAAGAGTGCTTTCCCAAGGTTTCCTCTTCACAGGTGGCTCCGTTGCCTTGCAGGGTCTTATGGAGGCACCCTTTCATGCGTGCTCCTGGAAGAGAAGACTCCAAACCATTGTCAGTTGGTCTAGTCAGATCTAATTATGATAGAAAATGTGAGGCCTTAGTACTGCTTGAACATTATATAACAGACTTCTGTGTCTTGTCTGAAATTCTTCTTTAATTTAGTACCCAGCTCACAGAAACAGAGATGTCTCAATATTTTTTAGGAAACGTTTCCAAAGTTATTTTCAATGCAGCCAAATCTTTTTTAGTGAATGCAAAGAACAAAACAGAACTGATTATAAATCATCTCAAAAAACGCACATAATTATCCATGATGATTTTTACAGTCCAATGAGTAAAAGTAGACTGAGATTGCAACGTCGGAATCTTCGTAATGTCCACCAGGAAGCTTAGAAGATATAAATCTATGCTGTTTTTTTTTTTTTCTCTCTACGTTGTACTTTATCTACAGAGTGTCAGCGTGAATGCCTAGGGACACCGTTTCAAATGCTATAAGATTGTAGTAGGCAACATCATTCTTAGGAAACTCCCCAGCAGGTTTACCAAGTGGGATATTACAGCGGTTTGAGATGTCCATGGTGTGTTCAACAGCTTCAACTTTAAATTGACTAAATGTCTTCCCCTGGCACACTTTCCTTTGTGATACGCTTTGCTGTATCAGTGACAGCGGATGATACATAGTATTATTATTATCTCTGTAGGTCCTCCTGTCATGTTATAGATAGGGTATGACGAAGGTCTACGATTGCAACGTTATATTTTTTACAAGGAAAATAAAACTATACTAGAGATTTCCCCTCATTTACTGTCATAGTGACAACGGTTTCACCAGACAGGAAGTGGGGGAATATCTGCAATAGGGAATCAGACAGCAATAAAGAGCTGATAGGGGTGCTAGGCTCCCCCTACTCTACTAAAAAATAGCATTTTTATTTCTGCATATTTTGCTGTTGGAGAGTTTCCCTTTCTTCATGTCTGGTAAAAAGTTGTCACCAGGACGGTAAGTGTGGGGAAATCTCTCAAATGGATCCCTGGATAGCAGTAAAACCTGACAGGGGTTTTAATCCTCTGTTACTATATCCAAAACTGAAAACAATTTTGTCTGGACATACCAAAACACGTACCAGTACAGCAGTCTGTGCAGGAAAGGAGTAGCTTTCAGCAGTCTGACCCCCCCATGTGTCCCCCTCAGTCTGGCCCTCTATGTGTCTTCCTTACTCTGACCACCATGAATCCTCCTCAGCCTGGTCTTCCATGTGTTTTTCTCATTCTGGCCATCATGTGTTCTCCTCAGTCTTGCCACCATGTGTCCTTCTCAATCTGGCCCCTAGACAAAGAAAGTCTCGTAAACATGTGCTGGAGTTAAATCATCCCAGTAAATCAAGATGGTTGAAGATCCTAAACCTGGAAAAAACCAGGGAGAAGATGTCAGCACCGGCATGAGAGCTCCAGTCCATAGGTCTGGTGACTGCAATTTTCACTTGGTGATCCTTTCTAGTCCTTAGATGTTATTTCTGCATGCATTTTCCTTTTTTTCTGCCTTTTTCCTTTTCTTTTTACCTTTGAGCAATACACTTTCTGACCACACTCATTTTTAGTATCTACGGAGGTACAGAATTGTCACTCTAGGTCATTAAGTGTGTTAGAACTACATAATCACCCTCTCTGTTCATCTCCATAACTTCAGGGGGGGGGGAGTTCTCTAGTCTAGTCCACAGAGAAAACTTATGTTGGCCATACATTATACGATTTTCGTTTGGAAATCGTACACTAACGGTCTTTCGAATGATGATCGAACAGTTGATGGGTACATCACCGATTTTTGTTTTTGATATTGTGATCGAAATTTTTCAATTGGTCAGCTTGGAAAAATGTTCTCTGACCGAACAAAAATCGATGAATCAGTGCGGTTTCTGTCAAAAATCATAGCAAGAACACAGCACATGCGCAAACAGAAATTATTTTCGTCGTTTGTCAAATATTGGTTGGTTAGTATGGCTAAGCAATGATTTCTGAATTCGACATTTGACTATGCTTGATGGGGTATTCGAGCTATAATCAAACTAGAATCCGTGGTAGAAATGAAACTTTTCGATGGAAAATCTACTACTGTATGGCCACCTTAAGACAGGACTGTTATTTCAATTTCACAGGAAGTTAGAAGCCAACTGGATTTTAACTGGATATAGTGGAGGAGTGACAGGTTTACTGGGTGAAAATAAAAGAAAAAAACTCCTGAAAAAAGAAAATGAATAGTCATCATATCTACTGACCAATATGTTGCAATACAGGTGAAACTCGAATAATTAGAATGTCGTGCAAAAGTAATTGCAGTAATTGCTGCAAAAGGGGCCCAAACCAAGTACTGAGTACATATGCATGCTTGTACTTTTCAGAGGTCCCATATTGTTCTATGTACAATCCTTGTTTTATTGATTGCATGTAATAATCTACTTTTTTGAGGTTGTGGATTTGGGGTTCTTGGGGTTTTCATGAGCTGTAAGCCATAATCATCACAATTATGACAAATCACGGCTTGAATTATCTTGCTTTGCATATAATGAGTCTATCTCATATATTAGTTTCACCTTTTAAGTTGCATTAGTGAAATAAATGAACTTTGCACGATATTCTAATTATTCGAGTTTCACCTGTATATCATATTTTTATATTTTGGGTTTAGATACACTTTAACTTTCAGATATATAGAACCTTTTCAGTAGTATATTTAACAGACCAAAAGCAGGACACTGCTAAATCATATAGAAAACAATTGTTTTCTATGTGCCCCATTTACATTACAATGCAGTGGTAATGTACGGTGTGGTACGGTGCAGAAAAATGCTGGTATGATGCGTTTTTCCAAAGTGCATCTCAAAGCACTACAGTGCTGTGACATGGATGAAGTGTCAATTTGTGAAATTTCAATAAAGTTAAAAAAAAGTAAACAGTGCCTTGTGTTGTAACAACCCAAGACAGCGCTCGGCACTGCTGCAGCACAGTGAACACCAGCACACACGCTAATGGCCTGTTCACAATATATGCGGTGACTGGCTGAGACACAGCACACTGCCGAAGCTGTCACAACACTCTAGTCCGCCTGCCAAAACAGAGTGTTTTAGCAGGCGGGTTATTGTGAATGAGCCCTAAAATTGAATGTTTTAGCATGCAGCTAGTGTGAATGAATGTAATGAGAGCCCATAGCTACTTCCAACTTTGTTTCCTCTCCCACCGCACTGATCCCCAGGAGAATGAAGTGACATGTTAGGTACCTCCACATACGGGAGAGCAGACCCCTCCCTATCCTTTTTGGCATTGGTGCACGCTAGCTGGGTGTGTGTGGGGGGTGGTGGGTGGGTGCATCCCGCATAGCTCCTGACAACCAGTGATGTCACTGGTTGCCACAAGCTGAGTGGGAGGCCCCCCAGAGTGTCCTAGGTTGCTAAGAGCTAAGCGGGAAGATGTGTAAGGCTCCTACACATCTCCCCACCTAGTTCTTCGCAACTTGGGATGCTCTGCCAGATAAGGGACGGCAAGCAAACTGCGGACACTGTAGAGCAGGGCGGCCTTCCTGCTCTGCCTGCCTCGCCACCAAGGGACACTATGAGATGCTGACTGAGGCAACAGCCTCAGACTGCCCTGCGAGAGACCATTTAACTCACACGGCTTCCTCCCCATGTGACAACTCTGTAATTTGGCGATTGGCCGCTTAGGCAACTTTTATTGTTGCATGAGGGTTGGGAGAATGTCCTCAGCCCAATGCCAACTCCAAATTGTGACTTGAAGCTTACACAGTGCTTACAAGGGAAGGTGAAGCATAAGCAGCTGTTTTCATAACCTGTCGCCACTCCGTTCTGTTATTCTGCTGAGACGAGCTGTGCAGCGAACGGCTCGCAGTCACCTTGCTCATAACTTGTTTGTAAAGATTATGTGAATGACAAATTCATATTGTGCACTGGTCTGTAATAATGGAGAGATAATGATCTCTAGACAAAACTAATCTGCTTTTATTATTGCAGTAATTATAAATCAATCATATTTATCTGTCACTTGCTTCTGCTTTATTTGATGCTGGTTTACCTGAGCTATTATTATCTGTATCATTAGCCCCCGATTTCATTTACTTTTCCCAAATAATACATTTTAAATGCATCAATCTATTGCAGAGGAGGTGATCTCCATATTTCTAGTGACAGTTTTTTTTTTCTTCCAAGATTAAAATGGGTTTTCTATCTTTCAGTCACTTTCATTTGGTTCCTCTTGCATGCCCTCCTGACATTTTTAATATTTTTTTTTCTTGTGTTTTTAATTTACATTGCTCATTATCATAGGGCAGAGTTTTCAGCACCTTGGAAGGCAGGGCAAAGATGACCACTAGAGCCAATAAAGAGCTGTCCGCAGGACTGGATTTCTGCATAGACAACATAGGCTGTGACCCAGAGATGAGCGAAATATAGGCCTTGTTCACACCAAATGCAGACCAGATCTGGTCAGGTTTCTGCACACGCAGTGTAGTGGGTTGTGCCGCGTTTTAGACGCGTTTTGGATGCGTTTTTGATGTGTTTAGGGCCGGTTTTGGTAAAAAAAAATATATATTTTTTTTAAGTTTAACATGGACTTTCAGGCACTTGCATGCGTTTTTGATGCGTTTTAGATGCGTTTTTGATGCGTTCCAGACCAGATCCAGAGCAGGTAAAATAGGGCTTGCCGCATTTTTTTCATCCGGTCTGGATCTGGTCTGGATCCGCACGCTGCGATGTGAACTGGAGGTCAAAATACCATAGGAATACATTGGACGCAGTTTTGATCCAGTCTGCACCTGCTCTGGTCCGGATCTGCTCCGCGCTTGGTGTGAACAAGCCCTTAGGGTTCTAACTATCAATGTTTTCACCCAAGATTTACACATTTGTTTTTCCAATGGAATCATATGTAAAAATGCATAAATTGCAATATATGCAAAATGCAATAAATTGATTAATGAAATCCTTTTAGCAATCTCCAAAGATACAGTTGATAAATTCAGAAAGGTTTGGACACCTTGGACTGACAAATATATGCCAGTGGATTTTAGTTGCTCCCTCTTTGATACATTACTTTAAATACCGTAGACTGTTTTTTGTTTTATTCAACTTGGTCCTGGAGGCAGGTGGGGGAATGTATTCCTCACTTTCCCGATTTTTTTTTTTTGGAATCTAAAGCTCACACATAATAATAACACTGCAGCAAATGCATAAGCATCAGTGATTAATTGCAGAAACAGGAGAGAAAGAAATAGCAGGATTTCATTGTAACTCGTAAAAGAAAATGAACATATATTATAAAATGTGTATCATGGTGGGAGATTTAATGTGAGCATTATTGATACAGAAGTGTTTTGGCTCTTTTTTTTATGTGAGGTGTTTTTAAAATGTAAAAATAATAAAAATATATATTGAGAAAATGTATACATTTTAGGTGAACGTTAGGTGAATCTTGGGTGGAAAAACTCCCACTGACAATGCAAGAGCACATTTGGGAGACAGGAAAAGAATGTTACACACACAAAAATGTCCCTGCACACTTAGCAGCTAGCCTACAAAAAAGCTTACACTGTCTCACAATTTGCATTAAAAAGAGAGGTTTTAGTTGCACAACTTTTGCAAAATCTGTGGAAGCCGCACTGCCTCATCAATGCTCCTCTGTGTAATGTGTCCTAACTCTAATCTATAAAAAAAACTCCATCTTGGAGCATATACAGCAATGGATAAACGAAGTGCAGGTTTGCCTGGAGCTAGGCACAGGGACACACCAGAAGCCCAGCACATCGCAAAGGCAGATGAAGCCCCCCCACCCCCAGTGTGTCTCCACACCAAATCTAGCAAATCATATATGGTAAGCGCAAAAATCCATTTGTAACTAGCTTTCAAAGGGACAGAATGTTGTCACCTTTCAACAGGAAGTGATGAATGTGTCAGCCACACATTTTGTTGCGCAATAGGAGGTTACAGACTGCTGTCCTGCCAGTGCAAGCCAGCCAAATCCACACTGTTGCTGTCTCAGAATAGTTTCTGCATTTTTGCCAGCGAAATTGTGCACCGTTTACTTCCAGTTGAGTCAACGCTCTCTGGCTGTGCAGTCCTAGAACTAAACTGCTGGCAGGGTAGGGTGGTGGTTTACCCAGCACTTCTAGTCTTTGATTTTACTGGTGCAGAGTAGGCTAAATATTTATTTTAACCTTCCCACCCTTAACCTGGGTACACTGTATGTTCCTATCACAATTAATCTTGTTAGTGTGATACTAGTCACCAATGGTCAGCCTTGGCTGCCTATAACCCCAAATGGACAAATTAATAGGGAATTCTGGAGCCAGTTTGTCCAATCCAGAAGCCAGCAGGATTTTTTTAGGAGCCTCAGTCTCCTCAGCATTGTCCAGCCATCTAACCTACTATAAAGAAAGGGATGTTAATCCACCATAACATTAATATTTAACTTTAAAGCGCAATGAATAAAACATATATGCATATAATCAAATGATATGCATTGTTATACAAAATATGTTCTTGATAAACATGCTGGCTCTTTGAAATGCTGCTAAAAGTGTGGAACAAACAATTGCTAAATATTTAATGTGACAATAGTGTCCCTGACAAATGCACAAAAGTTGTCACAGTTGCTGACCCAGCCAGAAATAAGATTTTTTTCAAATTGATTCTGCTCAAGATTTGCCATATATAGTCAGATCGATATATTACTTGCTGTATTGTATATCAACATAGCACAAATCCCATGTCCTCCATATGGTGGTAAGGTGCGTTGGCAACAATAAAATGTAACAGTCGGAAACATCCATCAGCCCTGACTTCAATGTAGGTTTAGTGAGTAGAATATTGCATGGATCCCAAAAAATTTAAATAGTAGCAGTTGACTGAAATGCAAAAATGGAAAGATTTCACCTTTTATAGTGGGAGAATGGAGAAGTATGTTGTTTCCATTATGGGTTCATCAGATGAATGTATAATCAGCAGCCCCCAAAGATGAGAAGGATTGCTATGGAAAAGCTGCAGGTCTGCTGTACAAAAAAAAGAGTCCAAAAGGAAACAATTGTGGTGAACTTCAATGACCTCTGGCCACAAAAGACTATTTCTCGCTTCTTTCTCTAGTGCAGTTTTCTGTGTGAAAATATTTTCACTAATACATTTTTACCATCAATAGGTCTTTAGTACCGCTGATAATAGAATGTTTGCCTTGGCAATCCATATCCAACTGTTAAACAAGGGCAACAGAGGGCAAAAAGATGCAGTCTGAGGGACAACCACATTGCCTAGAGAATGGGACACTGAACGGCATGCCCACAAGAAACAGAATCGGTGCACCAGGAACCAAGCCAGAAAGTGTGGAAAGCATATTGGCTAATGGCAGAAGAGCTTTTGGAAGCAGGCAGGACAGGGTAAGTCCTTACATTGAGATATAACAAGATCAAAGAGGTAGGCTTGCAGTTTGGGTCCACGGATGTTGGGATTTGATTTTGGTTTAGGGTTAGAGGTTACATTGAGGGTTAGAGGTTTGCTTTAGGGGTGCATCTATGGGTTCATTTTTCTTTCATTCTTGGTTGTTATGCTAACCCCACTAGTTGTTCCAGAATATAATGCACAGCACCTTTATTTACCTGAAAATCATATGCTGGAAGAATGACGGCCACTGTGCCAAAAATAATCCAACCAGCAACCCACAAAATACACACCAACTTCAATATCCTGCTTGAAAAAATGAATCCTCATGGAGTTATATGTTATACTTTGCTCCTTGTAACAGCCAATCTTAAAACCTAACTTGTATTTTTCCCTTAAAAGAGCCATAGAGCAAAAGACAAACCCTGACCTGTCAATATACCTCGTCAAGGGTACCAATTTGCAACCAGGATATGAGTGAGTGCATTGATTGTATAAGTATTGCCAAGGGATACATGTTATTATCTACAGTACCAAATACTTGCTGATGACTAAAATGTAATCATGTACATTTGCCAACAGTAAAAATATTTTTACACAAAAAACTGCCCTTGCTTTCAGAAGGGAAAAATAGTCTTTTGTGACAAGGGGTAAGCAAAGCTTAGACAAAAAACAACTTTATGACTCATTTGTCATGTTGACAGCGAGGTCTGAGAACTATTAATGCACAATGGTGCGCATTCCTAGTCCTTTTCATCTTTGCTGTGGATGATTAGTAGGGCTGGTAATGATTAAAATTTTTGCGTTCGATTAATTGACATTTTTCTTAATCGATTAATTTCGGTTAATTATAACGCACATACAGTTCCACATACAGTTCCCATTACATTGGCCTATACATATACAGCACAGCAATGAAGTAATAAAATGAACTAGGATCACACTAATCCAGCACGTTTTTCACGTGCCCCACTCAATATGGCCGCCGCTTGAGTGGGGCAACTCAGAATAATAACGTGCTGCATTAGTGTGATCCTAGTTCATTTTATTACTTAATTGCTGTGCTGTATGTGTATATTCCAATGCCTTGGCTGGCGCTCGTGCAGAAAGTTTCTTGGGCAAACTCACTGGCCCAAGTGGCTCTGTCGTCTAACGAAGGGGGGAGGAGTCCAGTGACATCACGGACATCGCCGTCACCGGACTCCTCCCCCTTCCCTTCGTTAGCCGTCACGGACATCGACGTCACCGGACTCCTCCCCCTCCCCTTCGTTAGCCGACGGAGCCACTTGGGGAAGGGGGAGGAGTCCGGTGACGTCGATGTCCGGTGACGTCGATGTCCGTGACGTCACTGGATCGCTGACGGGACTCCTGGAAGCCGGCGGAGAGGTGAGTGTTTTCATTAGCGATCAAAATAATTTTAATCGATCAAAAAGTTTAACGATTAATCGAGAAATTAATCTTTAATTCCCACAGCCCTAATGATTAGTGATTGCTGTTGGATACCACAATAGTTTTTACTGGACACAGCACTCAGATTTACACTTGCCTGGGCTACATGTTTTCACTTTATAATTGTGGTGGCTATTGGATGCCACATTCAAAGTTTACATTGCACTTATGACACTTTACATGCACATTTTTTTCTTTTATCAATGTATGTGCATTTGTTATTTTTTTCCAATGGTCAATGTGCCTTTAACCTAAGAGGGTGGCGGCATAAAATGTGCTGACCAAAAAAATTATGTTTGTGTCCAAATCAATGTTCATTCATTACCTATTAGTGAAGCAAGTGCCATGGTATCATACTATCATTTACAGACTGTATCCTTACAGTTAAAGCTGTAATATGATGTTCAAAACAGTGTGGCCTTTAATGTCTGTGGACATATAGAGATGTGATTTAACAAGACAAAGCTATGACATCTTAAAGGAATATTGATAGCCTAGAGAAGGACTCGATATACTTTGAGAAATTGTTCTATTAATAATTTACTTGGTGGAATGAGATACCAAGAAGATCTCAAATTATTCTTAGCAAGACCACTGATGGGTTATAAAGTTTCAAAGTCAATGTTAACTAAACATTTATATGCAAAATGTCTGAATTGTGTTGTACAGATTATTATTGCTTGAGGAATATTAATGTTCATGAAATATGAAGAGGTAAATACAACTGATTCATAAAAATATTTGAAGAGGAGAAATTAATTACCCCAAAGAAAAATACAGGAGCTAGAGGTGTTCCCTGCTTGTCTGATATCAGTTTTGGTGTTCTAGATATATACATAAAGATTTGTATATATGTGTATATATGTATTCATACTATGTGGAAAGAACTCCGGGGTTCCTGGGCTCAATCCTGTTGGGAACACCGTTCTCCATGGAGCCCATGTGTTCTCCAATGTATGTGTGGTATTTTAGCCACAGATCAAGTCAGTAGTGAAGGATCTCCATACCAAGTAAGCCACCAGTGCAAGTGGTGAGACCTCAGTGGATCTGTCAGTGTTAAAGGGGAACTACACTCTCCTGCCATTTACAGCCAAGGAAGGTGGCATCTTAGCCTCTATTTGCATTGCAGTTGGCATGGTGCTGCACATCTGATCAGCTATTACACCAGCTATTTGAGGGCTTGATAGTTCAGTTGAAGGCAGAAATAGGGAAACTGGCAACCTTGGCAGTTGGTATGCCTTGAAAGCAAATGGTTTGGGAGACTATTAAGTTGGTGGGTCCAGATCCACTTTAAATGGTTTAGGTGAACCCTTTAACTGCTACTTTTGCTGGACAGATTTGTCTGTTAAAGTGACACTAAACTAAGGAATCTTAAAGTTGCATTCAAGTAACTTAAAGAGGAACTTTACCCATGTCTTTAAAATAGCAACAAACCAGTGACGCGCTGTATCTTCTGTACTGGGCGAGGCATCCCCCAGCCTGCCGAAGCTCCACCCTGTCCCGCCAAAGCGTCGCCCCCACCCCGCCGAAGCTCCGTCTCCATCCTGTCAAAGCCCTACCCTGCCGAAGCCCCACCCTGTTGAAGCCCCACCCCCAGCTTGGGAACCAAGCTATGTTGGGAGGAGGAATGGAGAACACAGGGAGGAGCCACCCTGTCCCTTACTTGGTCGTCACTGGTGAAGCATCGAGATCGATGTCCTCACTGATTTGTTTTTTTCTTTTTTAAGATTACAGATGAGATTTCCCAGCAATGCTCTGCTGATGTAACCTTCCCAGGATGCAACACTTTGGAACATTACATCATATGTGCCAGAAGTGGACCAGGAAATAAATGAAATGTATTTGTAAGTAAATGAATAACACAATTGTCCACTTTAACTATTAACTATACTGTATCTTGTTTGTGTATCACCTGGCTGTAGATTCTCAAATTCTCATAAATTCTCAAAGCCCAACTCCCCAATACCCAGGTTTGCCCCAGACACACCATTTGAGTAGCCCCCACTACCCTAAAGTGGCACTAAACTCGAGTTAAATCCTAAAAATGCATTCAAGTACCTTAACTAGTAACAAAATGCATCTTATTTGTGTATTTCTCAAATCATCTCTGAATTGGTGCAGGCACTGTCCTTCCTTCTGGAGGGGGGCTACTTTTGTTCCCCATGGTCACTGCGTGTGTTGTAAAGTAGTCGCTGCTCCAAGCTCACTCCCGTGATGGACTACAATCTCAATACAAATGAGTAAACTAAATGTCAAATTGTAGTCCATCAGAGATGATTTGAGGATCTACAGCCAAGTGATACACAAAAAGGATACATTTTTGGTAATAGTTAAGGTACTTGAATGCATTTTTAAGATTTAACTACTGAGTTTTGTATCACTTTAAATGTAACTGGTTTGGGAGACCATCCATTGGTGGGTCTAATTTCAGTTTAAATGGGGTACCTGAACCCTTTAACTGCTACTTTTGCTGGACAGATTGGTCTGTTAAAGAAAGTTTAAAAAAAAAAAAAACTTGTATACAGATATACTGTACCTAAAGGTCTCTACAAACACAGGCACAGCAAGGCAAGACACTCATGTACCACCTACTCCCTTCTGTAAACTAGTAGATGGATAGCTGCTGGAGACTGCTCTGTCCCTTGTGAGCTTGTACTGAACAAAAAGTTCGCCGAAGCCGAGCTAAGAGATTTGGAGCTGTTTGGAAAAATGATGATTGTGTTTGGGCAAAAAATGTAAATAAATAATTTGCTGGGAAATGTAAATTCATTATAGAAAAAACAAATGTAAGGGTTTAATACTAAATCTGCTGTGGTAATGTTAGTGATAGACTGTAATATACATATTTTTGTATGTTGTTCACTGTATAGTTTCACTTTAATTAAATACAAATATCAATAATAGTAGCAATGCTAATAAAATATAATTTATCTATTTAGAAATTATTATTTAGCAAAACAGAATCCATTGTTCATGTCACACACGGCCTCCCTGTAGCACTGGACAGAATCTGGACGCAGTAAATGCCAGATATTGAATGCGGTATATTTTCTTTTAAGTTACTGTCGCAGTAAAGGGAAGACGCATTGTGAAAAGTGAATGAAGACATTCCCCATCTAATGAATCCACCACCTTCTGAACTCCTTCTGTTCCAGCTATAAATAGCTCCTGCTTAGAGGAAATTTTTGTGTCTAGGTCGTCTTTACATTTCCCAATTACCCGCACTCAGCATTTTAGCTGTTTGTGTGTTTATTTATGCATCATAATCTGACAACACATTCATTAAGTGCTGAAAAATGCCAAGCCATCATTTATGCCGTGTCTGTTCTGAGATCGCTGTTAAAAAAAAAAAAAAGCTCACTGGCAGGGCAACAAAGACATAAGTCAAACAGAGATGAGTAAAGCAATTCATTATTTTTGTAGATTAGAAGTATGACAGCTTAGTGCAGTCCTAGACTGGCCATCTGGCAGTAGTGGTACTTGCCCAAAAGGTTGATGTATCCCAGGGCCTTTGAGCTGGTGAACTCTTGCATACTTCCCTCCCTGTATTTAACTTGCATCAGTATAAGAACACAACAGCATGGTTCATGGTCAATATTATTTTTGATCCTTTTAAAAGTTTACAAACTTGTAAAAATTCACTTTTATGAAATCGTAACTTTACAAATAACCATTTATTACAGAGTGCATCCATGGCATTTACCTACAAAGCATTCAGGATCTTTTTAACAAAGGCCCAGTACTGTCTGCTTTCTCTGTGACACCTTTTGAGATTCACCTGTTGACCCAAAAGGCTTAAAGTGCTAGTTTTGGGGCTTGTTTGTACACATATTCATATTTAAAAGTGCAAATAAACAGACCCCGACCCCCCCCCCCCCACCCCCCCCCAC
>NW_017306379.1:1803470-1810074 GCF_000935625.1 Nanorana parkeri
CTGCGGTAGCCTTTTCTTGGGCTTTACAATTTGATAGTAATGCTGCCACCATGTGAGTGAAGGTGGCATCTTCTGTCCTGGGTAATGATATTCTGCCATAGATCGCCACCCATTATGTTTTACAGATATACCATGATCTGGATGAATGAGAACCTTCACAGACATCCATATGCAATGTTTCAGATTTGCCTGTTCAGGACAAATTAAATCCAGACCTCTAAATCAAACACAAAAGAGGTTCTGGACTTTTTTCTACTGCAGTTAAAGCAATACGACCTGGTCAAATGACCCCTCCAGCCCCTGATGATAAAGTGTAGTAACAACAGCACCCTGATGAAGTCAACCCTATGCTCTACCCTCCTGACAGCTAGCTCCCTGTGCACTGTTTGTGTCGTAAAACATGACTGGCTTATGGCATCACTTTAGGATCAGTTTGAGGCCCTTTTGAGATAATTCAGAACTCATTGACGGTTCCAGTTGACCTTCTTCTGTCCTGCAGTTGACCTGCTTCAAGCAGATTTTGCATTCCCATAGACCTGTGTGGAAATGCAAATGCCCGTTGACGGCCCTTTGCAATGCTGCCCCTCTCCAAGTCAGAATGTAGATAAACATAATATATGTCTGGATTAAATAGGGACATTGTATACCTGTCTACACTTATTTAAAGCTAAAACCCAAGCAGCCTAAAAATACCTGCCTGGTGGCCTAATGTTATCTACTACATATTGTTCAACTTATTTATTAATGACATCGGGGAGGGTGTTAACAGCCATATTTCCGTGTTTGCGGATGACACCAAAATAGGGAGGGTAATAGACACGGACTTAGACACTATAACATTACAGGAGGACCTGGATAAAATAGGGGAGTGGGCATTAATGTGGCAGATGAGGTTTAATGTCGATAAATGCAAAGTAATGCACTTTGGAATTAAAAATAAACAAATGGGTTATACAATTATGGGTATGCCGCTGGGGAAGTCAGAAATGGAGAAGGATTTGGGGGTCATTGTAGACCACAAACTGAAAGGTAGTTTGCAGTGCCAGGCTGCTGTAAACAAAGCTAGCAGGGTCTTGTCCTGTATTAAAAAGGGGATGTATTGCAGGGACAAGTCTATAATTTTGCCACTTTATAGATCATTGGTTCGACCTCATCTGGAGTACGCGGTCCAGTTCTGGTCACCAGTACTAAGAAAAGATGTCCTTGAGTTGGAAAAAGTCCAGCGAAGGGCAACCAAACTAATTAGGGGTATGGAGGACCAGAGCTACGAGACGAGGCTACTAAATTTAAACATGTTCACATTAGAGGTGAGGAGATTAAGGGGGGATATGATTTCCATGTACAAAATGTTTAATGGTGGTAGCAACATTAGCGATAAACTGTTTAAAATTAACTCTGTTACAAAAACTAGAGGCCATCACCTAAAATTGATGGAAAAAAAATTCCAGCACAAGGGGCGAAGGGGGTTCTTCACAGTAAGATCAGTTAGGGTCTGGAACTCACTGCCACAGGCGGTGATTTCAGCAAATAATGTGGAATTGTTCAAGAAACTTTTGGACGATTTCTTAAGGGACCGTAATATACAGGGGTACGGGTACTCCTAGAATGAGATCCTAATAGGTTGGACTTGATGGACTAATGTCTGTATTCAACCTCAAATACTATGTAACTATGTAACTATGTAACAGTATATGCAATGCAGCACTTCCCCACTCTGAAGCAGAGGATTGAAAAGGTTATCTCTCTTTTCCTGTCACCATGCTCATTGCTGGCATATTTATATGCAGCATACCTGACTGGCCTCTTAATCTAGTCTCCTTTTTAGGGGACTTCATGAGGCTGACACCAAGTTAAATTCAGGTACTTATATTAGTTGCATTTAAAAATATGGCTAATGATTTTTATTAATACATAACTGCAATAACTGGTGCATTATGTCTACCTGGAGTTCAGAATACAATGTGATCCCTGTGTCTCTGTTTTAACAGGATACATTAAATTCAGGTCTCACAGCATTGCCTATTATACACACAACATACTGCAGCAAGTCACAAATCTGTTTACTGCCACACTGTTCAATATTATAAATTATGTGCAGTACAGGAAAAAAATTACTTATTTTATGTTCAGACCACAGAAAGTCCAGGAGGCTGGATAGCTGAGACAAGACCTTTGGAACAAACCTTTCCTGGGCAGCAGCTCGCGGTATACTGCGGCGTCTCGGTATACCGCGAGCTACAGCTCGGGGTATACTGAGCCTAGGGTGACGGGAGGATGCTAGTTTGTGTCCTCCCGTTACCCTAAGGAGAACTATGGGGAAAAGCCTTAACCCCATAGTTCTCCTTTAACGGAAAATTGGATACTTACCTATCGGTAATTTTCCTTTCCTGGTGCATCTTCATGGCAGCACACAATGGGTTAACGTTCCGACGCTTAAACCGATAGGACAAGGGGTTCCTGTGTGCTGTCATGAAGATGCACCAGGAAAGGAAAATTATCGATAGGTAAGTATATAATTTTCCATTTTCCTGGCACATCATGGCAGCACACAATGGGGTATAGAAATCACAACAGGGAGGGAATAACTGCAATAGCTCTTTAATAATCAATATAACATCTTTAGGCAGAGAAGGAGCAGGATGACACGGGGGAGCCAGAACCAGGGAGCATTACAACACCAAACAAGATGATGTGTATATTGTTCCGAGACACTGATAACGGGACTCACTGGGAAATACCTTATTTAATGGCAGATGAGTAGGGACATCAGCATAGGGGAAGCTGACCCTATGTGGCATAGCTGCAGGTGACGGCAGGTAACTATAAAAATCAGAAATATTCATCCAGAGAGCATGCATGGCGAGGACAGGAAAAAGAATGGGGACCAAGAAACAGGGGTCTAAAACGTAAAGAGTGCTTGTCCTATGGGGTTAAGGGGCAGAACGTTGACCCATTGTGTGCTGCCATGATGTGCCAGAAAATATATACTGTATATGTGTGTGTATTATTTATTATTATTATCATTTGTATGTATTTATTTATTCTTTTATGAACATACTCAGGTCTTTTATCAGTTAAAGTAGGACTCCAATTTCCCTTAACACCCTCTCCCAGAGACACAACATGAATAGAGAGAAAATGTCTCCAAAGTGATGGAAAATGCCTTCTTAGACTGCTCTTACTAGAAAAAGTGACCTCATTGTTTTCTGTAGTGGTATCAATGCTTGTATTTCCATAGCTTGGCCACCCCCAACCTGCACAAATGATCAAACAATGTGTAAACTTCATTCCGGCCTTGTGAGATGTACACCACTTCCTCTGGACAGTTGATAGATCTCTGCAGAGCACATGCATGTTCTCTAACCAAGCCAAGATGAATAGCATTTCATTGTTCTCATTTCACTTCCTGAATTGATCTTGTTTGGAGCTGAATATTTCACAATAATTATTGCCGCTGGTCCTATTATTTTAACATCACGAAACAAACAGCATCTTTGGTAAACTCTCAGGGTAGCTGAAGCCGATTCTGCGTACGTTTCTCTCATCACCAACTGTGATGAATGCTCGGCGCATTTCGCGGCTCTGAGTCTTTTCTTTACACAAATGCGGTTTGTAAATCAATAATTCATTCTGATCTGGCCTAACAGCTCTGGAACTACTCACAGCCACATTAATATTACCTTCAACCTGCAGTACGTGCAAAATGATTAGACTTGGTAAAGAAATATAGACTTATTACAGAAAAGTTTTTCATACAATCTTTTTTTTTTTTTTCCAGAACAACAGAAATATAGGCTGGATGGAAAGTTTAACGCCTAGCAACAAATTCATGACAGCTCTATTTTTTACATTCTTTTAGCCTTTTAAATTTTGATTTACCAGGTTTTTGTTCTCTACTCACCCCCTGCTAAGTTACACTGTACCTTTTTTCCTAAATCCTCTTGAGTCCCAAAAACCTTTTTTGGGGGGAATATCTTGGTTCCATACATTATATATTTTAGGTTAAGTAGTCCGCCCTAAAGTCTGCTTATTTAAATTATATCACATTAGGGTGACGTTTATGTACTATAGCAGGTCAACGTGTATGTAAGCAGTAAATATTACATCTTCACATGCAACATTTCAGATTTACCTGATTAAAGAGAAAACATTTACCAGGTATCTTTTCAACATTTCTTTTTTTGAAAATGAAGAAGATTCCTACGGAAAAACCCACAGATGTCTTAAAAGTAAACGTTAAAAAACAAAATCACTCTATTTTTCCAAACAGAAAGATAAAGGAAATCCTTCTTATGAGGAGACGGGCAGAAATAAAAACCTAAGAGGTTCTGTCCTTTAACCACTCTGTCCAAAACTGGCTGGAGCTGTCCTTTAAACTGGAGCTCAAAAATATTGAAAATTGAATGTGTGACTATGGTCCCTATTAAGGCCCATTTCACACAGGTTGCTCAGGAGGGGATCCATCCGTAGATTCCCTCCTGATCGGAGCAGTACAGGTCACTGCTCTAACATTCATAAAATGACTGGACCCTGTGTTGGCCTATGAGGAATCCGATGCAAATGGATATGTGTCTGTTTACATCAGATTACCCCCAATCCGGCATGAACAGGTCCGTCTAAACAGAGCACTGTTGTTTATTTTTCCGGACCTGGCCAGAGTCAGGGCTAACTGGATGTAAACGGACACATATCCATTTAGACCCGGCTGACCATAGACTTGCATTGGGCATCGGATCGGGTGTGCCTAAAATACTGACAGGTGGACCCGATCGGACTGCCGTGTGAAAGGGGCCTAAAGATGACATATATGATACAGTCTGTTACTAGCATCAATGCAACAGATTTTGTTTTTCTGAGCCCCCTCTGTACCTAAGCTTGATTACTAATCCTGCCATTATTTTTCCACTTCATTCAACAGGGTGACAAATGCTGCCTGTTCTGCAGTAAGATTATGCAGCAGTGTTCCCACCATGGGCAGAGTAATCTTACATGGATGTGTAGTTTTAAGGAGACTCTAAAATTCTAAGATTCTATAGGAAAACTATATGTGCATACAATATGTTATAGGTGTGCTATTTACCTGTAAAAGCCTCCCTTGTGTAGACATCCAAAAGCCCCGAGATTGCTATTGTGTGGCACCATTTGGATGTGATGTCAGCAGCCCCTGCAGTCTCAGAGCTGATACTCTATATTCTTCCCCTTCACTGCTCCCCCAACTGCTACATGGTTATGTAGGGATGGCCATAGGAGCTGGGCCAACACAGACTGTTATTAGACACTTCCAGAAGAGGAGAGGTCTATGATGTGTAAGAAAGGAAGGGGCTGTGCTGGGGAGTTGACACTTCCTGGAGTAATAACATTGAAATCAAAGGGCGAGGCATGGCAAATGCAGGAAAAAACACTCGAGAACATGCATGAATGTGACGTGCATCAGCAGTAGGCCAAACTGGACTCCAAGTATAAAGTATTGTGCATACTTACATTGGACCAGCTTGGCATATGCAATACCTAGTAGGATGCCAGAGATCCTGTAAAGCACTGTAGTTCAGAGTTCAAGTTCAGAGGCACATTGCAAGTGAATTAAAATATATTTTTTATATAAGGAGAAATTGTTACATTGTTGACAGGTTCTTTTGAAGTAAGTGATTAAAAAATTAAAGCCAAACTTCAGCTAACACTTTTTACTCCACATAGTTAGCAAAGTAAATTTTTCGCTATAGTAGTCCTTTAACACAAGGAAGAATTGTGGGCCATTAAAGAAAGCACACAAACAAATGCAGCAATTTTCAAATTAATATATAAAAACTACGGTAAGTAGAAGTTTCTTCCTTAAAAACATTTGCCCAAAGTTCTGCAATAATTATCAGATGTAAAAAGGGCAGGGCATCGCATGACTTTCAGATGATGATTATGAATTTCAGAAGTCACAGAATCCACCCTTCTCAGCTAATAATCTGTTTTCAGAGCGTAAATGTCTCTTGAACTGAAACGCAAAGAACATTATCCATTTTTCTTTTAATTTGCAGAATTGCATTAACAGTGAGATCTCTAGCGATGGTTCATTACATTCCAATGTTGCAAAAAACATAATAATTAGCTTACTTTTAATGTAAAAAAAAAAAAGCAGCAAACTTAATTGACAGTGACGTTTAAAGCAGGGATTGCAAAAGTTGGGTGCTTAAGGCCATCAAGAAATGATTGTCTTTTCTTAAATTCTGAATGAAAAAGGATTAGGATACTTATGTTAGAATGTATAAGAAAAACTTCATTCTAAATTGATTTATTTCCATTTTGGGTGAAAAAGGGTTTGATCACCCCATCAGAAGATCTTTTCACCAGCACCAGCCAAATTTCTGATATGGTTTGCAAAACTGAGATCTATCTATTGTTTATCTCTCTCTCTCTCTCTCTCTCACTCTCTCTCTCTCGCTTTCTCTCTTTCTCTCTCCCTCTCTCTCCTTCTCTCTCTCTCTCCCTCTCTCGCTTTCTCTCTTTCTCTCTCCCTCTCTCTCCTTCTCTCTCCCTCTCTCTCCCTCTCCCCTTCTCTCTCTCCCTCTCTCTCCCTCTCTCTCCCTCTCTCTCTCTCCCTCTCTCTCTCCCCCCT
>NW_017306379.1:1810268-1814753 GCF_000935625.1 Nanorana parkeri
TCTCTCTCTCTCTCCTGTAGATCCTCAAGTCATCTCTGAATTGATTAGACATGTGCATTCAGATTCGGACGAACCTGGAAATCAACGAAATTCAGTTGATTTGGCGGTTCGTCCGAATCTGAAATAACACATGTATTATATGCCCGTATATATGAAAACTATATTCGGCCATACATAAGTTAGTCTACAGAACGCACGCCAGCCATATTGTTCGCCAGCGCGTTCTGCACATGCCCACCAAAATCTTGGAGGAGGAGCATATGATGTCACATGCCGGTGACATCATACGCTGAACGAGCGGCGGCCATATAAGCGTTCTGCACATGCACGCTGCCATTTTGGAGTATATTTTGGTATACACCAAGATGGCAGTACCCGAACATGCGGGTGCCGCCATCTTGGTGTAAACCATGATACACTCCAAAATGGCGGCGTGCATGTGCAGAACTACTATGTGGCCGCCGCTCGTTCAGCAGTTTATTGTGCGGTTTCAGATTCGGAGGCTCGTTGCTTCCAAATCCAAAACTGCATTAAAATTATTTTCCTTTGATGAAAGACATGAAAATGTTTTTATGTCTGTGAAGGTTCCCATTCATCCAGGTCATGGTATATCTGTAAAAAATCTGTTAGTCGCAACCAGGTGTTGATTGCATTTGAAAATGTTTTTAGTTTTCATTTATTTCATCCGAAAATAATTTTTGGGCCATGCACATGTCTAATATTCATGCTGACATTGTCCTTCCTTCTGGAGGGTGGCTACTTTTGTTACCCATGGTCCCTGTGTGTGTTGTAAAGTAGCCACCGCTCCAAGCTCACTCTCGTGATGGACGAAACTACTGCAGCGCTCACCCCCGAAGGAATGATTGGGTCCATATCTAGTCAGTCTAGGGATAGATATCAACTGCCCCATTAGCATTAACCGCCCTCTTCTTGTTGCCCTACTCCAGTTGTAGGATGCTGGTTAAACAGTTTATTGCTAATTAGGAAGAGAGGGTATAGGGTCTAGGTGCACATGCCTCCTTAGCTCCAGACTCACAGGATTGTATTTAAGGAGGCCTGTGCACCTAGACCCTATACCCTCTCTCCCTAATTAGCAGTGAATAAACTGTTTAACCAGCATCCTACAACTGGAGTGGACCTCAATTTATGGACAACAAGAGGAGGGTGGTTAATGTGCAGTTGAAATCTATCCCTAGACTGACTAGATATGGACCCAATCATTCAGTGGCTCCTTCGGGGGTGAGCGCTACACTACAATCTCAATATAAATGAGAAAACTAATTGTGAGATTGTAGTCCATCACGGGAGCGAGTTTGGAGTGATGGGATACTTTACAACACACAAGGGAATCATGGGAAACAAAAGTAGCCCCCCTCCAGAAGGAAGGACAGTGTCAGCACCAATTCAGAGATGACTTGAGGATCTAGAGCTGAATAAGGCAGCAATAAGGTTAAGTTTTGTTAATAGTTAAGGTACTTAAATGCATTAGATGTAAATCCTAAGTGTCACTTACAGTACAGGTAGAATATATTCCCACTCTACACCTCAAAGTTTATTTTCCAATTTGAATGAAGTGCACCTTTAAATATTAAAAAAAAGTCTACTTTTGTTGATGCAGACAGATCAAAAGAAGAAGAATGTTAACAAAACATTATTCCTATATACGTAATTTGCACCAAAATGCATACACATTTGCAGAAATAATAAACAGTTATATATTTTTTTTGCAGATTTGGCTCAGTGGAATTTAGAAATTTTGCTGATAAAATAAAAAACATTTGTAAAATGTTTACATTTTGGATGGATGGAAAAATATTATTTGTAAGGAGTGCAAAGACAAAACCAAACCCTCCTATGGCTCTCATAGCTTTGCGACGGCCAGTTTTCTAGTGCACAGGTTTATTTACACAAAAGTAACGATCACAGAGAGATTCAATATTGCCAGATTCTCAAGGAGGTCTTTAATGGCTGTCAAGTCGTCTGCGGTATGATATGAAACTGTCATTCACAATAAAAAGATGCTGTATTTTACCACGTACCGCAGCCAATAACTATTACTATCATTAATCATCTGTCAGGATATCCTTTGATTACTTCTGTCCTGTGTGACCAGATGAGGTGAAAAAAGCGGTCGCCCTTTGGTGTTCTATAGAGAAGGGGAGGAGGCATTTCAGAACGTTTGTCATTGAATGTATAGTACGTGAACAACATTGCTGGACCTTAGACCTCACCACTCAAGCCCTCAATGACGCCATTCTCAAAAAGAATTCTCAGTTGTACAATGGCTTGGTATATTGTTTAGTGGTTTGAGAGGAGAAGATTCCAAAGCTATCTCTCTATTATTTGTAACTGTATATGGAAGGAAGTTTTAAAACCAATATTTATCATCTGTCTTGTTCACGTTATTCAGGCTCTGTAAAATTGTTCTTCGGCAGGGGAAGTCTGTCTTGGGGAGGGTGGGGGCAGGATTACGTCAATTGCCCCCTACTCTAGTGTCTATGCAGCACCAGTTGCTTGGAATTTAAATATTCTGCCTCACAGACCAGGTTACAGGAGATTAGTAGAATTGTGGCGCCCTCTCTTCTTCAATAACATAACAATATACACTTGGCAGAGCTGACACTCAATGGCAGGGTCCTGCTCTGTAATAGTGATGAGCTGAACACCCCTCTTTTCGGCTCGAATTCGAACTTTAGAACATGGAGAAAGTTTGGATTTGAACTCAAACTCAATGCAAGTCTATGGGGGTAGAACTTTGAAAATCAATTGACCCCATTTTGAAGGCTTATTTGCAAGTTATTGGCCATAAAAAGGGTATGAGGATTCGGGTACTGCACCGGGGGGACAGGAATCAATGGAAAAAAAACTTTAAAAAAATAAAATGTTTAAAGGTACAATGATTTTAACAATAAAAATGATAAATTCCTTTATATATCGTGCCTCGGGGGCCCCCTTAAACTGCCTGTAAACTGGTGGATCTGTAAAATGTAAAGAACGTGCTGCAGCAAAAATAACATTTTTAAAGAAAAAAAATTGCATTTAAAAAAAAAAAGCATGCAGTTCCCCCTCCCTAACAATACCAGACCCTTTAGGTCTGGTAGGAATGTTAGGAGGGACCCCCTTTTAAAAAAAAAGTGTGTGGGGTTCCCCCTTAAAGTCATACCAGGCCCTTAAGATCTGGTAGGAATATTTAGGAAAAACCACCACGCCCTAAAATTACATACCAGACCCTTGACCCGAGCACAGGCCTGACAGGGCAGGAAAGGGGGGCGAGTGAGCTCCCCCCCCCCCTCCCTGTGATACCAGGCCACATGCCCTCAGCACTAGGAGGGAGCTTTTCCAGGGTCGCCCCTGGAAAAGCACCTTATCCTCTTGCCGGTGGGGACAAGGGCCTCTTCCCCACAAGCCCTGGGGGGTTGGTTATGGGGGCGTGGACAGGGGGCTTATTAACATCAGGGTACCCCTTTAATAAAGGGGCACCCAGATTCCCCCCCACCCTTGTAAATGGGTAACGGGTACTTGTACCCCTACCCATTCACTATAGGGTTAGATAAAATTGTAAAAAAGAGGCCAGACTTTTGAAAAAATCCTATATTTGAAAAAAACAAAAAAAGACAAGTTTTTGACAAGTCATTTATTGAAAAAGAAAAAAATTGATCCACCGACGTAATCCAGCATCAATCATGCGTCCAGCGACGACGACGACAAGACACAATAAAATATATAACAAGAAAAAATAAATAGAAATAATAAAATATTTAAAAAAACGATGACCACCGTCCCGTCCGTTTGTGACAAACACCCGCCACAGAATGGCATTTTGACAGATGACGGCAACATATAAACAATTGGGTGGAGCTAGCAGTGACAGCTAGCTCCGCCCAACTGTTTACAGTTGTAACAGGTGAGCCATGATTGGGCAGAGTCATCATGCCTTTGCCCAATCATGGCTCTTAAAGAGTACTGGGCCGTGATTGGGCAAAGTCTTGCTCTGGTTCTGGTTCATAGGTGCAGCAGTTGGTTGGTAGGATTAGGGCCAACCAGGTCCGGATTTACTCTCTCTGCTGCCCAAAAGCAAGGTTCCTTAATGTGCCCCAATCCCAGCCAAATTTCCCCCCAGATGGCAGGGTTGGTTTTCATTTTTGTAAAACATTTTTTTAACTTCATTATCACTTGTACAGATCGAGCAGCAGCTTCCCTGCTCTACATTTAGCCCTGCTTGTCCAAAGCAGGGCTACATGTAGAAAACATACCCGCCCGGCACCCGGAACTGCGTGAGACTCGAAAGATAGGTATTCCACACCCCTGCTGCCCCGAGGCCAGGCCTTGTGGGAAATCCGGCCCTGGGGCCAATACTCCACACAAAGACAGAAGCTCAGTGCAAGTCTACAAGCGCCATAGTTTACAATCATTAGGCTATTCCTCCTATGCCTCTTTCTTGGGCATTCAATTTGAGTATAGAAATATAAATATATATATATAATT
>NW_017306379.1:1816001-1845084 GCF_000935625.1 Nanorana parkeri
TATATATATTTGTACTAGAAATAAAAACATTTTCAACAGGACCTGCTGATATTCAGTTAAAGTAGATGCAAACCCTAACTGAATGGCATTTACATAAAGCACAGTGCACCCTAAACAATTGCTATTTTCATTAAATAAAAATGCTTTTTTCATCTTTGTTCCAGCTCAGTGCTGTTGATCTCCTGCAGTCATGTTCTGCCTAGATGTACTGTGGGAATAGCTGCATTGCATTTCTCAGGGCTGCTTTGTGGAGTTTGTGATGAAACATCCAAACTAATCTATTGGAAGCCCAGGTGACAGGGTGACAACACAGAAGCACAATTGGGAGACAGGGACGAAGCTTTGCTACCCAAAAACAGGACGTGTCTGAACAAGGAGCTTCATGACAAGATCAATAGATTTTATTTTAATGAAAACTGCAGATTTATAATATTGAATATATTGAAAATGACTCTTGTAACTACATTAACTACATTAACTTGTTAACCCTTTCCTCCTGCAATGGGAGTTATAGTGGTACAATGACCTTCTCTGTTGTACTCAGTCCCAGAGGTGTCTCCAGGCTGGGTGTCACCTGGTGTGGCCGTCGGTTGTCACCGGCTGGGGCGTCATCACGCACAAGCGAAATTAGATCACATGCACTTGACTCCTGGCAGATGGACACCGGAACAGAGAGCAGGGGACATTATCTGTCGGGATAAGGTATGCCACCGGGTCACATCCTCTGCAGCTGTCGGGCTCTTGGTCCATGACCGAGTGCCTGACTTTTCAGAGGGGGTGACACCAGAATGGTGTCACCCCCTCTGATGGTGTCACCCAATCACTATATCAGCTCTAAGATAATAATCACATATAGGCTGAAGGCTCCTTTTACAAAAACAAAAACATTGATGCAGTGTTCATCTGTAACGCCATCTATATGATGGTTCAACACTGATACAGTTGCACCATTAAAAGTAATAATGAATTTAACAAAAGAAAATACTTTGTGCATTTGTCAGCCTATAATAAATAGAGAGTGGGGATTATTACTTTATAATACATTATACAAAATAAAAACCTTAATACACTATTAAAAATATTTAACATTATTTAGGTGTGCAAATTAATCATAAAGCTATGGTTGACTGCCACATACTGATGCTGCTAAATTTGCATTGGGTATGTAGGCATCAATGACCTAAGGTAAAGATTGTATACTATTATAGTGATTGGGCATATAATGTAAATACTTAAGCGCTCGTTCATACCATCTGCGGTGTCTTCTGGCACGGTTAGTGGCGCAACGCACTGGATCGCAAACTTGAAGCCTCTGTACATTCTGGGAAGGGATGGGGTGTGGCATTGCAATTCAAGCCATTGCCAGCATTCCAGCTTTTGTGCAACAGCAATGCCTGTGTTCCGGTCTGGTGCAATAGCAAAACAATAGTGCATGAACTATTTTTTGCGATCACACCGGACCGGAACGCGGGCATTGCTGTGCCATGCGTTCAGGTGGTCACACTGTGGCTGTGACCTTGATTCATGATTGACATGAATCCACAGTCACGCCCACTCCCACCCCAGAATGCTTACGGTATGCGATCCAGCGCATTCCAGCAGCTAACTGTGCCGGAATTGCTGTGAACAGGCCCTTAAAGCTCAGCTCATTTCTGGATTTTGAGTTTTTGGCCTGGGCTTGTTTTAAACGCTTAAAATCGTTGTGTTGTGTGGAATCTTAATCACCCACTCGAATGTGTGGATATCATCATAGATAATGGACACAATGGAACAAAATGTCAAAACTGAGAAATCAGCTGAATTACGACATAAAGTACTTTTTATATTGTGCGCTTTGTTTTTTTCCCTTTACACTTCAATGTATCTTTCATTTTATAGACAGTGACCTTGCCTAGTACTATTTTATTATTTTCTCGCAATCCAAAAGCCATTGTGTCTCATACCTGGAAACAAAAAAAACAAAAAAAACAGCTCAACCAATCCAGAGAATTATTGCTACCTCCTATGACTCTTCGGCCCTGTAAGATAATACCTGAAAGTTCACTGGAACTTTATCTCAAGGCTTCTGCTTTTATTGTGTTTTTTTTTATCTTTAATTTCCACTATTGAATATCATAGAACATTAACTTTATTCCTTCGTAAGAGTCTTGCATAAGCTTTAACTGAAATGATAACTTTGCCTGATTGTCTTTGTGACGAACTAGGAGTGCAGAGAGAGAGAGGCGAATCACATGGGACCCGACGTGCTGGTTATTTATTGGGGAATTATGAGATACAGAGCAAAGTGTGGAGGCCAGGGTTATGTCCTGGGGCACAAGAAAGAGTAAGTCCAGAGTCGCAGTCATAGTAATCCAGGAATCAGAGGTGCAGCATGAGTTAATCCAGCGGGGCTCCCAAGGCACAATAAGTGTAAGTCCAGTAAGGGCGGATGAACAAGTCCCAGCAGACCTTAGCAGCACGTGGCATGGAGGAACAACTGATCCAAGCAGACCTCAGCAGCACACGGCGGAGAGGAACAACGGATCTGCAAACTGCTGGCTGTAAAAGCCAACAGGACTGAGGGAGGGAGGCAAGGAGGGAGAGCACTGTGGGTCTGCTCAGAGCACAGCCCAAAAGATTTGCAGATGACCCCTTTGATCTGCTGGCTCTGTGCCATATCTCAAATCCCAGGCTGCTTTAGCTAGAGAGCAAGTGAGGGGGTACCCACAAGGAGCTGGGGACGACTGGGGAGCAGAGAGAGGGGCTTAGGGCTGCAAGGAGTACCCTTCTCCATAGTCTTCTTTGAGTAATAGGTTTCTGTTCCTTAAAGTAGTTCTGAAGTTTAGAGGTAAACATTCACAGTGCCATGGATGGTCCCACAACAAATCCAAAAATGAAAGAAAGAGTGTAGTAAAATCCTATACTGGGAAGGCAAATCTAAAAATATCCCCACTACTGTATTTATTACTTAGGTAGATCATTGCCCACTGGGTAAAACTTGGAAAATTGATGTAATTGGACATCTTCCCCCTAATTTGTCCAGGCTTTCATTTTTACTTATTAAAACATTCTTGTAGGTTCATTATTGTTCAGATGTTGTTTTCAAAGCTTTTTTCACTTTCAGTTACCCCAGACATTCTGGGATAAAATTAAAAAGTAAGCACATTTGTCAGTGCAGTGTGTAGGTAAACTGATAAGTATGGGAGGCACACATTTAGGGACACTAAGTGAAGGGGGTAAATGAAGGGTGGAGGGTATGTGGGAAGAGGAGGGAGACCATGTCATAGGGTGTAAGAAAAAAGAATAAAAGGTAGTAAAAATAGGGAGGGTAGAAACCTGAACTTGTCGAATAAATATTGAACAATAATTAAAATTGCAGCTTCAGTTTAGCCTAATGAGGCACCAAGCCTCTCAAAATAATATTTTGCCTGGGAGAATTCCATCCACTAGAACCACATCTTCTAAGCTCCTCCATCAGCCCTTCTGAATGAAATGTTTTATAAAAGTGTGCATCTGCTGCTTCCTATAATTCCTTCAACTACAAATTTTCCTCATGTTTGCATTTTACTCCCATGTGATCTCAACCTGGGTTCTGCTGGTCACCCTATGAATCCATCAAGGATTTTCCACTGTCTATCTCTGATTACAAAGTCTTCTTCTCATTGCCATCACTTATGCTTCATATTCTGCCTTTGCTGAGGTCTTCCACCATGCCAGTTCTGGTTTTGGAAGACTAGTCCACTTATTTTGCCGGTCTCCAGCTGGAACGGTATTGTTGCCGTCCCCCTCACCTATGCAGTCAGATACAATGCAAAACCAGCAGCCACTGCTAGTCCTGCATTGTACTTGATGACATGGGAGCACCTGCACTGGAGAGAAGAGGACCAAACCACTGGCTGTCGCCAGATCCTGGGTTATTTTGAGTATTACTGTATATCTCATCAACTAGATAAAAACAAGCCTTATATCCTTTATCAGCTGGGGAACAGGGGAGGGGGGTGGGGGGCATTTTTTTATTTTATGTATGCCCAGACTGCAGCTTCAAGGCAGTTTTGTATCCATTTATAGATTGAATTTGAGAACTAATAGATTTTATTCTACACATTAGGCATTTCTTCACAGATTTGTATTCCAATGACATCCAGAGAGATACTGAGAAACAGAAGACTCATTGCATTTGCAGAACAATAAAATATTTCTGATCAAAGTCTGTTCTGAAGTTACATCTTTTTATTGTTCAGTAACAACCATGACAAGGCATTAGCATATAGAAGCTGACACTGCACAGTATATGATAGCAATCCAACTGGCTCAATTTTTTTTTTCAAAGTGACTTTGTGACCTTGAGTCACTTAAAATGAAAACGAGGCACAAGAGACCTGAGGGATAACAGTCTCTTTAAATACTATTGGGCTCTGTTGAGACTTTAACCCTCATTAAAAACTCATAGCCCTTAATTACAGTCAATTAGTTTGATTCAACTTTAATAAAGCATTGATCCCTGCTAACTGTGAACTTGCAGATACAAAGGCAATGTTTGCTTTAATGATCAATATTATTTAAAGCAGTTAGACGGCTAAATGAGGACATCCCATCAAACACTTTAGGCTGGGCATAAAAAGCATGCGTTATCTCATAGAGAGAAATGTTTTTGACTGTTTCATTTCAGTTTAGAATCTGTAGGGGAGACAGTAAGTCTAGCGCTTTCAGCTGATTCATAGTTATACAAAGCGTTTAAAGTGCCCCTGTTATCTAGCAGTAGATGTAATGCTGTATAAAGAAAAAAAAGTTAAACAGTGGCTAAACATCATTTAGCAATACAAGTACCATTGTTTTTAAGATGTGTGTGATATACAGGCAGAGTTCACCCAAAGCTAATCTTTCAATGTGGGTAGTCACAGGTGGCTTGATTAACATCATAAACCTGATTTTTGCTCACACAGGATGGATAATTGGAATTTAGACAAAAAAACACCCCACTACCCATTAATCCTGACTGCTGACATAACTTCCAAACGTAAAAGAGAACTATAAGCTAAGTGTTTTTCCCCATAGTTCTCTTAAGGGTCACGGGAGGACATATACTAACCTCCTCCCGTGACCCAAAGCTCAGTATATTGCAAGCTACATCTCGCGGTATACTGAGACCGCCGCAGCCTGGACGGATCCCGACAATGCTGTCAAGATCCACCCAGCTGCTTGAGTGACAGCTGGCTCTGCCTATCTAGAGACAGAGCCAGCTGTACCCGCCCCCTCCCTCGTCTTTTCCTCCAGTCAGTGCTGGAGGATCGGAGCGGGGAGGGGGGGAATCCCTGTGGGGAACGGTGACTGACAGTCACTGCTCTCTGCAGGGACATGACCGAGAAGTGAGCGATTGACAGTATGCGTTCGCTCACTTCCCGATCTATTGAGCTGACGTGAGACAGATTTTCACTCACCTCATAGTTCTCCTCTAAGATACGACCGATGCAACCCTGGTAGTTCTGCCACTGACTCCAAGCTGTAGATGGACTACAAACCCCAGCAATACATTATACAGCAAAGCAGAATACCACCAGATAGAGAGGACACTAAATCCCAGCAATACATTGTACAGCAATGCAGAATACCACCAGATAGAGAGGACAATAAATCCCAGCAATACATTATATAACAATGCAGAATACTACCAGCTAGAAAGGAGTACAAATCTCAGCAATACATTGTACAGCAACACAGAATAATGTGAAGCTATATGCTCTGTCTTGCTCACCAGAGCTGTGCAGGGCTGTGTGGGATCTCCCCAGGGCTGTGTGGGGTCTCAGGAGGCTGTGTGCGGTCTCAACAGGGCTTTGATGGGTCTAACCAGGGCTGTGCGGTCTCACCAGGGCAGTGTGCGGTCTAACCAGCGCTGTGCATGTCGTCTCATTAGGGCTGAGCTGTCTCCCCAGGGCTGTGCAGATCGCAGAGCTGTATACTGTCTCGCCAGGGCTGTGTGAGGTCTCACCAGTGCTGTGCTGTCTCACTAGTGCTGTCTGTGGTGTCTCACTAGGGCTGTATGCAGCGTCTTAGGAGGCTGTGCGGTCCCCACCAGGGCTGTGTCCGGTGTCTCAGGGGGCTGTGCCAGTTCTCGCGAGTGGAGGGGGTGCAGGGGGGACATTTGACACACATTCTCCTCTCCTGCCGCCTGTTACTAGTGACGCGGCCAGGAGTCAGAGTGTGAATTCACTGAACCCCATCCCCTTGCTGAGAAGCCCGTGGGCAGTGCAGGGTCTCTGAGGCTCTGGGCCCCAGGGACCCTGCACTGCCCAATATTCCACCAAGGGGGGTGCCCAGGACCAGACCGCACTGGGCCCCCCACAGCCTCAGGTCCTGCACCGGCAGTGATTCCGCCCCTGCAAAGATCTAGTCTTAGCTGTGACCAAGGCATTATCAGACATTATCAAACCTTAAATATTTGCTGTGCTATTTTGCACATTTGCGTTCATTAGGGCAGTGAAAGTAGAATTAAACTCTCAAACTTTTCTTCTATAATGAATCCAGACCAAACAAATATACATTGACCAGCAAAGCATTGCTTTACATTTTTGCCCAAACACTTACAACCATCATATTTCTGAAAAGCTGCTTCCATGTCTCTTAGCTCCGCTTCCCTGAACTCCCTGTCCAGTACAAGATCACAAGGGACAGAGCAGACTCCAGCAACTGTTCATCTACTAGCTTGGAGAAGGGAGGAGATGGTGCAAGGGGGAGGAAAGTACACACAAGGGTGACTGCATAGCACTCTGCTTGTAATAGGAGTCACTCTAAAACAGGAAGTCAGGTGGTGTGAACTAAAGCCCATCTATGACAAGGCAAATTGCCTTGTCTTGCATTTGGCTGCATTGGGAAAAAACAGCTAGCCCAGCCTGAACGGAGGTGGTGTGAACTGGCCCTACAAGGAAGGATGTAATGGTAGAAATATGGACGCTAACACCGATGACCACTTTTTCTTAAAAAAATCAGCTGCCTCATTGTCATGATGATCCATGGTACTTTTGACTCACTGTTCTGAAATAAGTATGCAGATCAGTTGTGAATTCCCTCATGACAGACTTGTTACAGGTCAGTGATTCAGAAAGCACCGAATCCAGAGACAACTACTGATTTTAGAAGAAGGCCAGCGATGGTAGCCCACTTGTTTCTCCATCAGACTATATAAAGAGCAACTGTTAAAAAGCAGTTGTTTTTTTATACAGATATAATGTACAGGAAGTGCCACAGGTGCCTATTAATATAAGCATTAGTACAATTTACATTATTATCATTACTTGAACATCATCATTCATTACTGCCATTTACTAAAGTCAATTATTTCTCATTTTCTGAGAAGTGAAATAATGTAATGGAGGCACGGTAGTGAGAAGTATATTTTTTTAAGTCAAATTATATTGCATGCCACAGTGAACCCTGATTATTTTAAGCATATCAGCTATAATGTCACAGCCCAGTGACCCTAATGGCTTCTGCAAGTAGAATTCAATGCTAATATTTTACAGAGATCCTTTACAGCTCCTTGTGCCCCTCCGCAGTTATCAGCCAAGGCAGCTGAGGATGCTGACAGTATATCAGTTAAACGAGGAGGATTGGTATTGGGAAGAGATGGCAAATTTGCACCATTATTCACCAAAGAGCTGCAAGTTGCATCATGATTTTCCTATTCTTATCTCTGCGACTTTAACACCACGGCTGTCATGATTTTAAAATAAACATCATGAGTTTGGGGCCTGGGCAATTAAAACTTAGCATGCAATGAAATGATGTGTTAGAAGGGGTTACCATCAGTGAAAAAAGAATTGAAAGTAGAACTTTGTCCAAATTAAAAATTATATTTATGATACAGTGCGTCACTAATATTAATAAAGCGCTTTTGTTTTTCTGAGTGTGTCCTCTAGCAGCTTTGATACCTGTTAATTCTGCCAAATAGACCTGTTATTTTTCTTCTTCCTGTAACGGGGACAACGCTGTTGGCTCTGCAGTCAAATGGCAAAGCAGCATTGTCATCCTGGGGACAGGGTAGTCTTAGATGGACAGGTACTTTTAAATAGACTTTTAAAGATATAAAAGTCAAATGTTTTTTAAGCAATTTCAAATGCTGATGAAATCACTTACAATGGATGCTGCTCCTTGATGTTTTAAAGCTTTATGTCTGTGAAGGTTCTCATTCATCCAGGTCATGGTATATCTGTAAAAAATAAGTCAAGGCAACTGGACTTGCTGTATTTTTCTTGAAGACGTTTCACTGGTCATCCGAGCAGCTTTCTCAATTCAGAATGACTTGTACAAAAAATTATCTGGGAATAAATATGGTGAATGTTGCTCCAATCCACATAATCTGTTAGTCACAACCAGGTGTTGATGCATTTGCATAATTGGAGTCTAGGAGGTGTTATTAACCTGCCCAGAGAGAGGTGTTAAAACAGAATTGCATGTGGCAGACAATAGATGTCTCTTTCCCACCTTTTAAACTAGTCCTCCTCCCTGTCTAGGATGCGCATTTGACTGTCTTCAAAGGAGTGACCTTTTTCCTTTAGATGTAGGTATACTCCTGAATCCTGACCAGAGAGTTTTTTTAAAGCTTTAGTTTCCTGTAGAATCAGCTGTTCCCATGAGCCCTGCTCCTGATGTCCTGTTTTATGGTGGTTCATTTCTCTTGCAGGATCCTATGGAGCCAGCATTGTGTGTGCTAGTAAGCTGTGTGTGTCTCCACAAACACACAGGCACAGCAAGAAAAGACTACTAGCTCGGAGAGAGAGAAAAGAGGAGCGGGGAGAAGGGGAATCTCCACGCTCCTTTTTTCTCTCTCTCCAGGCTAGTAGATGGACAGACGAGAGATGCTGGAGACTGCTCTGTCCTTTGTGATCTTGTGCTGGACAGGGAGTTCAGAGAAGCCAAGCTGAGAGAGTTGGAGCTGTTTGGAAACATGATGACTGTAAGTGCTTGGGCAAAAATGTAAAGAAATGCTTTGCTGGGCAATGTATATTTGTTTGATCTGGATTCATTACTGAAAAAGAGTTTGAGAGTTTCATACTACTTTAGGTATAAGACAAACAAAATAAAACCTAACTCCAGCTATCACTTAATGTATGCCTGTGAGAGTCTTACTTGTTGCACAGCAATTACAGAGCATGTTGTGGGTCCAAGAACTCTGGCATATGTGTGCAGTGTACAAGTAGATAGATGTTATATTTAACCATGCCTTTAGGCCACTCTCACTGTCAGTGTATTTTAGCCATGCCCACCCTTCACCTTTCAGGGTGCCCAAAGGTGCGCCAGGTCTTTCACAAGCCAAGCAATTCTGATCATTTTCCTTTACATTGTTTCATTGAACACATTTGATTGATGCCAATGCAATGTGTTAAACAACCATAAATCGATAGCAATGACTAAATCGGTGTATGATTGCACTTAGCACTACCTTAGTAATAAAGCCCAGTAACTTTGCTCTGTTCTGTAAAAGCCATTCCTTGCTTTGTCAATCTTTGGATCTGAAATTCTGCTTGTTTTTCCTGGTAGTCATTTTCTGTCTGTGTTTCGGTGACTAATGAACCTGCACGTTCAACGTCAACTTTCTGATCTCCTAATTTATTTTAAACCTGCCTTGTTGCTTTAGAATTTCATACATCAAAGTGTTGATCTTCAAATGTCTTTTAAAGTAAAAACATACGTGTAATTTCCAGCAATTAATAAAAAACATATGTAGACTGTCACACAATCCCCTTTAACTGGGATTGAGTTACTTCAGAATAAGAGTCTCGCTTGCTCATATAAGTTTGATATTGCTCTCAGGGATTTCACTTTCTCATGATATTTCCTTATTCATTTTATATGCAATGACCATCTCTAAAATGACTTGTATAGATTATTCAATATAGCAAAGCACAGAACAATTATGATGATTACTGCAAAGCGCAGTAACGCAGAACATTTCCAATTGTTGTAGTCATAACAATATAAGATATGTTCTTCTTGTTTCTATTGGTTACTGGTCTTTGTACACTGCCTTCCGCATTACTGAATAAGCCTGCTTCGGGTCATATGCACAAGTATATAAGAAAAACGCCATTTTTTAAATGATACATTCACTTGCCATGCAGCTCATTTTGCAATTTAATGCTATCTAAGGGGGTTATTCACTAAAGAGCCGAAGGATCCAGCCGTAGCTTCGGCTTATCCTTCGGCTCTCTTCGGCCGCCTCTGCCCTTCAGTTCAGTCGAACCAAAGGGCTGCTGTACGGGCTTTTCACAATAGCCCGTACAGCAGCCGAAGGAGGCCAAGCGGCTCAGCCAAGCCTAAGGCATATGCTTCGGCTCGACTGAGCCAAAGTGACAGCCGAAGTGTGGAGAAAGGTCGGCCAAAGCTGACCGATCTCCACACGAATGACAGTTGGGCGGAGCCAGCCATGATCTCACAGCTCGCTCCGCCCAGTTGCAATGACAGATCAGCGTCCCCAAATGACCTGGGGTGCTGATCTGTCAGTAAAAAATAACAACTGGGAGGAGCCGGGTGTGACGTCACAGCTGGCTCCGCCGAGTTGTTATTTATTGGGCGGGACCTGCTAGAAGACTCTTTTTAATTTTCCAATTTTTTTTACATTTTTAAAAAATGTTCAACCTTTTTTTTAATTCATTTCACTCTTTTTCTATTCTGCTCTGTACCTCGGCTGCCTTTGGCAGCTTTGTGAATAACCCTGTAAATCTACCTCTTATTTCCAAACTACAGCCAGCTAAACATTTCTAAGATGACAAAAAATTCAAATGTTAGTTGTAACCATTGCAACAAGCCATTTTCTGCACACAGTTTACAAAACACAACCAGATAACCATTTCCTGCTCATGTGGTTGGCTCACTACTTTTGCTAGTACACGCTGAGACCAATCATAGCAGGCAGACCTAGGAAGGAGGAAATTACTGGAATGCATGTGTGAGTGACCACACAGCCGGATCTGGTAATCAATAAAGTTTGTTAAAATTGCAACAAATGTATATGACATCCCTCTGAGGATAACATTATGGGGGTTGATTAGAAACACTAAATTGTGAGGTTTCCAGTATAGAAGGGCTGAAGTCAGACCATAGGATCTTATAGTCACAGATCCCTCTCTCTGCAATAAGAAGGATTTGCTTATCTATCTTAGCAGTGTAGATTTACAGGGTTATTCACAAAAGGGTGAAGAGTTTGGAGAAGGCAGGAGAAGTGAACAATCTGGGACAACATAGATGATTTGGAAAGTGAGCTGAATCGAATAATTTTTCCAAATCAGCTATTCTGGCCTAGATTGTTCACTTCTCCTGCCTTCTACAAACTCTTCACCCTTTTGTGAATAACCCTTTTAGTCTCCTCTGAACTCCTCTGCTACAGACTGAAATGAACCCTGTATGCCTTATGCAGTCACAAATCCCCAAGTTTCACATTTGTTAAAACATTATAAGAGGGCTTAGGTTTGTGGGTCTACAAAAATAGTTAAAAGTAGCTAGAGTTTAAAGAAGTCTGAATTAGAGATGAAGAGTAAGTGTGTGCAAGAGCATAATCCATTTTATCATAATATAAAATATCAATAATATAAAATATCATTATCCTTATTACTAGCGCTATTATGAGTTTTACCCCCAGCACTGTTCCCTCGTAGTGAAACATACCTAATGTGAAGATCAATGACACTGCCAGCTGCTATAGAGAGAGTAAGATGGGAGGCCCCAAAGTTTTTCTAAGGGGTCCTATGATTTGTAGTTATGCTCCTGCCTGAGGCTCTGGCATTTATTGACCAAGTGAAGTTGTGCTGAAAGTATATGGCAAAGGAAAAAAGGAAGAGATAAGTATTGCTAAACAACAGCTTAAGGGATAAATACTCAATAACAAGATGGAAGCTAAAATTACTAATGGATGGGTTTGAGATATCTCCATTTCAGAGCTGTTGGAGCAGTTATTAGACGGGTGGCATATGTACAAACAGCCCAGGCTAGGAATGCTGTCTCGGAATGGCAAACATCATTATTAAGGTAGTGGGTTCCTCATAAGGAAATCAATACTAGCCTTTTTCAACATTTCCAGCAAGGAAATATATGGCTTTTAGAGGCAGTAGCTGTATACTGTATCTCATCTCAGACAAGCTGTCTACTAGGACTTGTACTGTGGCTTTAAATAATTGATGCTGTTTACATTTACAAATACATATTTCTTAGCTGATTATAACTTTTAGGTTTTAGATGTATCTGACAGATAATTTTCATGTACTACACAGAACAAGTTAACCCCGTCTTTGTACTGGCATGTAATGGTGTTAGTCTTTTTCTGTGGAATACAGATTTAGTGGCTTAGTAGTTGTTTTACAGCGCCAGTGTCAGAGGTGCAGCTCCCAGCAGGGACTGAACTAGGGTCATGTATTCATATTATAATAATTCCCTGGAAACTGTAAATCCATTATGCAGCCATGATCGTGTCACACTTTCCTATTGGATTCCAAATATGGTTGAACAAGAGAATTGTGGAGGAATCCTAATGCACAAAAGGGAAATGCTTGTTAAGGCTTTGTAAGAAAGGGTAAAGGAAACAACCACTTAGATACATGCAGCCTTGCGACCCTAAAACAACTGCATCATCTATTCTGCCCATATGATATCCTAACAAATAATACTTCTTCACCCGCTATCCCCACAATGTAGAATAAACCTCTTGTTTTTAAAATGTGTCCAGGAGGTAGTAGACACTCTGTGTCCCCTGGTAAATATACACTATATTGCCAAAAGTATTGAGACACCCCTCTAAATCATTGGATGCAGGTGTTCCGTGAAATTTTCTTGCTACTAAATATTCCACGGTCACCTGTTAGTGGTATTATAACAAAGTGGAAGCAACTGGGAACAGCAGCAACACAGCCACGAAGTGGTAGGCCACGTAACATGACAGAGCGGGGTCAGCGCATTCTGAAGCGCACAGGGTGCAGAAGTCGCCAACTGTCTGCTGAGTCAATAGCTACAGATCTCCAAACTTCGTGTGGCCTTCAGATTGGCACAACAACAGTGCGCAGAGAGCTTCATGGAATGGGTTTCCATGGGCGAGCAGCTGCATCCAAGCCTTACATCACCAGGTGCAATGCAAAGCATCGGATGCAGTGGTATAAAGCGCACCGCCACTGGATTCTAGAGAAGTGAAGACGTGTTCTCTGGAGTGACAAATCACGCTTCTCTGTCTGGCAATCCGATGGACGTGTCTGGGTTTGGCGGTTGCTAGGAGAGCAATACTTGCTTGGCTGCCTTGTGCCAAGTGTAAAGTTTGGTGGAGGGGGGATTATGGTGTGGGGTTGTGTTTCAGGGGTTGTGCTTGGCCGCTTAGTTCCAGTGAAGGGAACTCTTAAGACATCAGCATACCAAGACATTTTGGACAATTTCATGCGCCCAACTTTGTGGGAACAGTTTGGGGATGGCCACTTCCTGTTCCAACATGACTGTGCACTAGTGAACAAAGCAAGGTCCATAAAGACATGGATGAGCGAGTTTGGGGTGGAGGAACTTGACTGGCCTACACAGAGTCCTGACCTCAACCTGATAGAACACCTTTGGAATGAATTAGAGGGGAGACTGCGAGCCAGGCCTCCTTGTCTAACATCAGTACCGGAGCTTACAAATGCGCTTCTGGAAGAACGGTCAAACATTCCCATAGACACTCCTAAACCTTGGGGATGCCTTCCCAGAAGAGTTGAAGCTGTCATAGCGGCAAAGGGTGGGCCAACTCAATATTGAACCCTACAGACTAAGACTAGGAAGCCATTAAAGTTCATGTGCGTGCAAAGGCAGGCGTCCCAATAATTTTGGCAATATAGTGTAGAGCCCAATGAGGGCCAAGGTATACATCCAGAGATCATGGTAGGGTGTGTTTAGACAAGTTACAGGCTGAATGTCAATTCTAAAGGTAGACAAACAGTAGCTAGTGTTCAGGCCAAAGTCAAGATTAGCTGATAGGATAAGTAGAACAGAAGATGAAAATGCTAAAGGATTCAAAGGAACCTTGACCCAACTCAATTAAGCTGCCCATGCTGAGGTTCCTGGTACATGACTACTTCTTTGAGCTTGACTACTGATATGGAAGATGTATGCCAGTCTAAGACAGTTTATCCATTACACAAGATTGAATGCAGCTAGGGTGTTAATAACTTTGTATTCAACAATGTCAACCAAGGATCTAAAAATATATCCATAATTTGCATACACAGAATCGTATGATGGCCCAACAATGCATAATTCATACTTACCACTTATTGCCATCACAATCTGTGTACATCACATGGGCAATGACTGTGTTGTGTTACCTGTCAGCATTGCAAAAAAATGCTGATATTATTGTAATTAATAGTTTAGTCTGCGGAAAAGCTGCTGTGGGTAGGTATGCCTTCTACAGATCCTTAGCTGGAACATAATTTCCACAGATTGGAAGTTTTAGATTCATTTCGAAAACTGCTTCATCTTACAAGGTCACACTCGACACAGCTTGCATCGCCATGTCAGGGAAACATCTGCTTGCGAGTGGCTGCCGCTAGTAAATTTGCTTTACTTTGAAATCTAAAATTATTTTAGTTGGAAAAATGATGACACTCTCATTAAACAACTATTAACTTATGTTTCTTTGCTAGATTCTGTGTTATTCGTTTTTAACTTACTGCTCTGGTCATAATTTCTCAAACCTCAGCACTTAAGTGATAAAAATTGCGAGCCCACAGCAAATGGAGGCTCGACGGGAGCTGTCACCCTTTTTTTCACAAAACGCGTAAACAGATTTTCCCTGGGAAATAACAAATGTTTCAAAATATTGTTGTGAGCTCTTTTCTTTTTTTTTTCAAATTTATGCTAATAATGTAGTCGATTTAGGTTTTAATCGTGTTACTTTAAAGTGTTACGCCACCTGTCTGACAACCTTAATATTGTAGGGCAGGAAAATGCAAATTCTATCTAGAAATAGCATTTTTTTCTGCTATCCTGCCCTATATTATCCAATGGCAGGACTTTCTGTGCGTTGGTCAAATTCACTCTGAACATAAGCTTAGGGGGGACTTACTGTTCTCAGGTGTAGACAGACCAGTATGCTCTCTGAACTCCTAAAGTGGTCAGAAAATCTACTCACCAGTTAATCCCAGAACACCCAGCTGGTCCCTAAAACATGAAGCTAATACCCAGGCGAGCATGGGCTCTCCACCTTCTGAGTGACCTCTGTGTGGCATTGGCCTAAGAAAATGTTAATAAGACCTTTTATTAGGGCACACTTAACGAACTGGTAAAATGTTCGTAGAACCACTATTCATCAACTCAGTAATAGAGTATTAACCCGGAGGAAAAAAAGAAAACATATTGAACCCCACTGCACTGTATCACTGGTGGTGAAAATATTTAATATGAATTTATATCTAATCAAGGAACTCCAGTATTTTTATAGTAACCTCAGTTTTGAATTATAATGAAACATTTGAATACAAGTATGTTTTAACTATGCTTATTAGCATTGCTGCATTTCTTAAACAATTTAGTAATTGTCCCTTCTGGTGGATATGTTTTTATCATAGAATTTGATTAGAAGTGACCTGGATGTCAGTTGCAGGAGGCAGGTCAATGCCATCACACAAAGGTCACTCAAGAGGGAGAGAGTCAATGCCCACCTTGGTGTAAACTTCCTGGTGTTGATTCCAAGGGAAGTTCGGTGAATCTTTCCTCATAATTGTTCATGTGCGCATGCACAGAAGTTACATCATCAGTGGCCACCGAATGGCTGAAGATGACCTCCGAGAACCCAGAAGTGTCAACGGTGGAGATGCTGGTGGTGGGGGACAGTGTTGAGGACCAAAGATGGAACCAACAGTGCTGGAGAAGGGCATACTTTCACGGTAAGTGTGCCCTAATGCGCACGTATGCTGTGCAAACTAAAGCATTAAGGCAAATACAAAAAAAAAATTCAAAGCAGTTTACTTCTGCTTTAAAGAGGACCAGAATTGTGGAAGCTGTGTCAAAAATAGGCAAGCATATGGCAGGTCATTGGTATTGACTATGTGTATTCCTAAAAAGAGAAATAAGGGGAAATGTATCCAGCTAGCTATATTTTCAATGTAATACCTTGTGCAGATCAACAAGTGCTCTTTAAAGGGATGATATCGGGTATTTTCTGTGGATACACATTTCTATTATTGTAACATTTACCTAGAAGAACCATTGATGACACCTTTTACATGTTTGCTGCTGTAAACAGTATATAAATCATTGCTTGTGATATCCAAGTGTATAAATCCTCCTGTTTGTGGTCATCCTTATGTTAAGGAGCATGCTTAATTATGCTTTTACCGGCTCATGCGGGAGAAACTACCACATGAGGACGGGGAGCATGTATCCCACACACCCAGAAGAGTGAAATACATGTAGCAAGGAGTCAGTGTTTTAACACACATGACACCAGAAAGGTAAGTGTAGTGACACTTCTTATATCATGTATTTAATTCTATACAAGTGACCCTTTGCTGACAAGGTCACTTTAAAGAGACCCTGTCAACACATTTTCCCACACAAAATCTGCTAATGACAGTTTTACAATCTCCATAGAATCCATTTACATCAGTCCCTACTGCAGCAATCTATCCCACCTCAAACTAACCATTCAACCATCACGTTCTCAAACAATTCATCCCAACACAGCTACTTCCTTATGTATCACTTGCCCTCCCTTGTAAATCGTAAGCCCTCAAGGGCAGGGCCCTCCTTACCATCTTGTCTTGAATTGTATTGTGATTGCAATGTCTTCCTTATATTGTAAAGCGCTGCGCTTTACTGTTGGCGCTATATAAATCCTGTATAATAATAATAATGATTGTTTTTCTAAATTCTTTAAGAATTGCCATTTTTGAAGGTTTTTATATGGATCTTCCCTTCACTTCAGCTTTTCAGTTTAAACTAGAAGAAAACCCCCCTTTGGATCTAGTTGGATCTAGCCCCATGGTATGCAATGGCTAGTATGTTGTCAACGTAGAAGCACAAGGTTGTCAGAGGGGAGGAATGATCTGCTACAAGTAAGAACATTACATTTTCTACCAAAGACAACATACAAAAGCAAAAGGCCAGGTTTGGTGTGTTGCCACATTTTCTCTTTTAGGCCTCATGCATATGGGCCTAGAAGCTGCAGCTGAGGGTTCCTGTGGCAGAAATTCCAGGTGGGTCCATACAGATGCAGACAGATTGCATGCAGGGGCAACACCTGCAGGTTTTTGCCACAGTAATTCTCAGCTGCAGCCTATAGCCCCGTGTGCATAAGGCCCTAAAGGAAATTTGAACTAAAAAAAATGAATTATGATGCCATTGCTGACCTCCTCCCAAAAATGCTAGCTGCCTGGGTGTCTGAGATTTCAGCGTTTTAACATGACAGCTAGAGACTATTCATTTTAGAGGGAGAGGCCAACAATGGTAGCCTGCATATTTTATTCAATATGGATTACCTTTAAATCTGCCATATTCTGCAGACTTCCATGAAAAATCTTGGCATTAGCCACTCATCAAAAGTCAAAATACCAGCACAGCCCCTCGCTCTCGATCCCATTCCAAGAAACCTTTTTCTTTTTCTTGAGTATTCAACCACATGGAAATTTTAAGCGACATTTTCGAGCAGACTGTATTATGCATATGAAGCATTTTGAACCGATGCCACTGAGTTAGAATAATTTTAGCTGGTGTTAGTAGAATTGCGTTCACCTTTGTTATTATTTCAAAGAGGATTAAATTATTCTGTGCATGCTCAAATGACATGACACTGCAGAAAAGAAATAGGCGACAGTCTTATTAAAACTTTGGCGGTGCCGTAACCCATTAGCGCACATTGGCCTGGAGAGAGACGGGAAAGGGAGGGAATGTTGATTTTTAAATAGTCAAAATAAAAAAATGACTTGGTAGACTGAAAAAAAACAAATTTCAGACTTGATATTGGCACATGGAAAAAATGGAAAATATACCATTATTTAAATGTAAATTTAATAAATTATGGTTATAATTAGTCTATAATGAGAAATACACACATTTCGGTTTACCTTAAGGACTCATTCACACTGCTGCGCATATACCCGCATATATGCGCGCATAGTGCCATATGCGGCATATGCAAATAAATGACTCCATACACATAACTGCGTATGGAGCCGTATATTTGCGTAGCGGAAAAATGCGCATTAACAGAACATACGCTCGTATATACGTGCATTATACGCTCGTATATACGTGCATTATACACTCGTATATACGCAATATACAATTTTGCTCTTGCGTTGTGTGTGAATAAGGCCTTAAGCTGAACTCTTGGCAGATATAAGATACACAAATTAATGCAGCTCTGTAATCCTTAATACATCATTAAAGGTATTTTTTAAATGCAAGAAGTGTAAGTACCTGAATGTGCCCTGGTATCAGCCTCTTAAAGTCCCTGTGTCCCAAGAGTGTGAGAGAGAAAAAACAGCAGGAGGAGCTAAAAAAATCATATGGTTACAAGAAGCATGCTGATAGGAGGAAAAAGCAAAGTGACAGAGCGATGAGCACAGTACATTGCTGCTTCTCCTTGCACTGTACAGTCACAGACTGAGGCCGGTTCAGGATGACCTGGGCTCAGAGGACATGGGTTGCTGGTGGGATGGTAGGGGGGGGCCTTCTAGATTGAAAGTGAATATTGCAACAGAAGCTGCTTTTTATTTTATATTGTAATATGTTATTCATATTTATTTTGCTATTATTGACTGGAGTTCTATTTAAAAGGAGGATTATGGGGAGAGTAAAATACACCCCCATAATTAGAGCCGACGCGTGACACTAAAGATGTCACACATTGGTTTTATAGATTTAGAACTGAGCAATCACATACCGCTGATCGCTCAGTTCCCAATTTTCTCCCTGTAGAGAGCGGTGACTGGCAGTCACCACTCCCCGCAGGGATTCCCCCCTCTCTGTTTTTCAGCGCTGACTGGAGGAACAGACAGGGGAGGGGGCGGGCACAGCTGGCTATGGCATAGAGGCAGAGCCAACTGTCAATCAAGTGGTGGGATGGATCTTGACAATATTGTCAGGATCTTTCCCGGCTGCAGGGTCTCTGTGCTGTCAGCATATAGCGGGCATAGCCCGCTATTTGCTGAGGTTTAGGTCACAGAAGGACATAGTAAATGTCCTCCTGTGACCTTAAAGAGAATTATGGCCAAAAAAGGTTGGGCCAAAGTTATCTTTTAAAGCCAACTGCACCAAAACCTTTTTTTTTTTTTCACTTTCAGGAAGGATTGGATTCACAGCCAAAGTTACTGACATACATCAATCTGTCCCGCACTGTTGGCCATTTTCATTATAGAAGGGTGTGTGACCAACGGTGTCACCATGCAAATACAAAACCAAAATATAGCTAGCACTCCTTGTTATTGCTCTCCGTTTTCCCCCGGTTGGGGAAATTAACCCTAACTTCCTGACAGGGTGTCACAATACGATGGGGACAGAGAGAACAACAAATACACATTTATTTAGTAAAGTATGGAAAGCCTAGACATTTTGCACTATGTGTCCTGTTGCAGGTTTTTTTTTTTTTAAATTAGTTGTTTTCACCTTTTTACATCTATTGTTACATCTCAATGCTGCTGATCTCCCACAGCATATTTACAGCGACATGCTGTCTATATATTTTCCACTGATGACTGCAAAAAGTTATGGTTTCCTGATGGGAACAACAGTGGACCATGCCTATATAACATATGTTGAAATGGCCACTTGTTGTCTCCAGCAGAAGCCAATGTGACATAGTGGACAACAAGGAGCACAGTTGGGAAACAGGGACAGAGACATAGGAATTATATTATTTAAATGAAAACGATATATTGTGTTTTTAAAAAATAAATAAGTAGCAGATCCTTTAAGTCCCGTCTTAGGTCCTGCCCTTTCAAACCTGGTCACCTATGACCCTGTCGCTGGTTTACCGGTTTTCCTTCCTTGGACCACTTTTGGTAGGTCCTGACCACTAAACATCCTACAACAGCTGCAGTTTTGAAGTTGCTCTGACAACACAATTTGGCCCTTGTCAAGTCTCTCAAATCCTTACACTTGCCCATTTTTTCTGCTTCCAACACATCAACTTTAGGGACAAAATGTTCACTTGTTGCCTAATATACCCCACCCACTTTCATGTGCCATTGTAACAAGATATCAATGGTATTCACTTCACCTTTCAGTGGCCATAATGTTATGGCTGATCAGTATATATATATAAACTTTAAAAGAAAAGGGAAAGCTGACATTATTCAGGATCACACTGTGCAAAGGGAATTGGAACCTCTGCTGTTAGCTGAAAGATGAGATTACATATATCATTTCTCGATGAGGTTGCAGTTACATTAGCTATTTTTTGACAGCCCAAGGCATTGCAATGTACTGTAATCCTGTATGACGCTGTACTGTTGGAGTAAGGAACGGCTTCATTTAGAAGAAGTTTCTACTAACCCAATTCAAAAGTCACATATTCTTCTGTTATACAATCTGTAGCAAGATATACGTCTCCAGCAAGGCTCTCCCAGCACAAATATCCAGCGCCTAGGTTTATTAATAAAAATGCTGAGCCACGGTTGAGCAAGGGCATGGTTCTCTAGGACTTTCTCTCCAGGTTCAGAATAGATGTTATTGGTATGATGCACTCGTTGTCACCGATTTATAGGTTGTGTATAGATTTAAAAATATATACGTATAGTTTTGACTGAACTCCCAATGGAATTATGTATTTCTTTGGGAATCAGCTGGTAAAATTTTTGCGTTTTTTCTTAGCTCAAATTAAGCGAAAATCGAAAGATTTGGGCAATTGTCACCAGTTTGGTAAATAGCATTGGAGTCGTTGGGTGGTTTTAAGTTAGTCTTAAAAAGGGATTCTTCAATCAGGCAGTTGTGTCCATTACTGGTACTGTTTTGGACCCAAAATATTGCAATTGTTGACATGACAAAGACTGTTGGAGAGCATGTTGGTGTGCTGGTGATGTACCGTCATAAAAGAAAGAAATTGACTGTTTGGCAATAGATTCATCTAACTTATTTGGCTTTATGGATCAACAAAGCCTTGTGATCATACCTTTTGGTACCTCTCAAACTGGTACTTAGCCTAACCTGAAAACTACTGCTGTGTATTCTGTGTCCCATGGTGTTTGTCCTTGGGCACCCTGCTGGCTGCGTGCATTGACTTACACTATGTTTCTCCTCTTCTCCCGGCCAAAAATTTCTACTGCGCATGTGCCCGCCCAATGATCCTTCATTGCCGCTCGAGAATCTTTAGATTTTCAGACCAGAGCAAGTGGCAAAGACAGAGGAAAATAATTACCTATTTGGTAAAGTTGTTCTTTTTTTATGTTTTTGCATATATCTACTGTAGATATATGCAACCCTCCACAAAAAAACGAAGGTTTAATTCTACTTTAATTGTGATTACTTCTATAAAAATAGCAGTTTAAGTAAATTTTGGATTTTAACGCCTAATTAAAGTGTTGCACTTTTTAATCTCATTATAGTACTGTACCTTGGTATGTTATGTGTGAATTGTGGCTGATTTTTACATGGAAATGCTATGAAATACCCCTTTCTCTCCAAACTCTTGCTTCCTGTTTTCCCCTTTAGGCCCGGTTCACACCTGGGTGCTTTGTAGAGCGTTCCTACGCTCTTCAAAGCGCTCAAACATCGAAATCCCATTATTTCCTATGGGTATGGTTCACACCTCGGCGTATTACAGGCCGTATGAACGTGCTACAAAACGCCCTACGCCCAAAGAAGTACAGGAGCTTCTTTGGGGCGTATTTGCTGCGCGTATCCATTGGGATACAGCCAGGTAGCCCTCAAAAACTGGCGTTTGTCGCAAGTTTTTTACCGCAAATCGCTGTAAAATCATGCCGCGCAACAAACGCGCATATTCGATACGCCTAGGTGTAAACCCAGCCTTAGTGCTTAATGCTGGCAGAGCTGAGTACTAACCACACCCCATAGCACAAGTGTCCTCACACCGAATTTTATTGAAGAGAAGGGTGTGTCTGACCATCTCTGTTACTAAGAGCTGATTACTGAGAGCACTGGGTCTGTGTCTGGTGCCAATTAGACTGCACCGTCATATTTAGACACCCTGCACAAATGCTATAACAGGAAAGACTATAAAAGGGGTGCTTGGTGGTACAAAGTCTGTCTGACTGCATATTTATATCGGCAACTTCAACTGGGCTTTAAGGTACACATCAGACACAAAACTACACAAGTTTTCATGTAACTATATTCACTGGCCCTTCTGTTAAAGACATCTAACTTTAATCCTGACTTGAACTATATGCCCCGGGCTGCACTGATATGAATCCCCATAGTAAACTGTTGCCATTTTTTACAAAAGTCTTAGGTTGGATGAAACTCCATTTTGTGTAATGGCTGCTGCTTCTTTTTTTTTTTTTCAGAGGATACCTGGGACATCTCATGCTACAGATCATTATTTTTCCCTAACAACGGTGCAAAAAGCAGGCACAGCTTTTCACGTCTATATTTATTAAGAAAAACTATGTTTTCTGGGACTTCTCCTTTTGGTTTTCTAGCCGATTTTTTATTTTTGACTAAGTTTTTCCATGACTTTCTGCTTTGCTATGGAAAAAGAAACCCCGCAAAGACAGTGTTTTCAGAAATATGTTATTTTCAGTCTGACAAGAAAATGTCTTTATTCCAGCAAAGATATTCAGACTTTTCCTTACTTTCTTTTTTTTTTTTCTTTACTTGCAATAAACCTCTTTTACCTGAGCTGGTTCTCTCAACATGCTGAAAATGAACCGTAGATTAAAGATGTCTGTGAAAAGGAGTGCATAAAAGCAAGGACCTGAACTTACCATCATTTCCTCATTATCCTCTGTTCCTTGGCAGCAAAATTAGATCATAAGCTCTTTAGGGCAAAGAGAGAAGGTGCCTGGGAAGAATTCAGAGCACGTTCCGCTGTAGCGCCACAGAATAAAGACACCATAATGGTGAAAAGTTAACTCAGCATAAGGCGAATGACTCCATCTTTCTACAAATTCCGTGGCCAAGCTGTGTCATTGAGGCTCCGAATGTCATATTGAGACCCATTTGTAAAACATCTGCCCCTTTTCCCCAGTGCAGATGATATGCCCACTGGCAGATTAAAGACCAATTCCAGCGGATTGTTTGTATCTATTGCCCATTAATAGTTAAAGTAAAAAAAGCAGCTTTTGCATTGTCTCTTGTACTGTCCTATGCAGACCTGCAGCAGTAATGACAGAAGGTGAATGACTAGTCTCCCGTATTGCCTGTGGTCTCCCTGTAGTTGATCTTTCCCTCATTACTGACTTACCATGCCGTGTTCTGCATAGTTCACGAAGGTGGCCATCTTGGTAAAGGCAGGGTTTAGCTTGCTCATGTCCAGCACTGGTCCTCTTGTACGCTTAATGACACCCAGAATCATTCAACCGCTTATTGAGAGCCAATGGCATCAAGGACACACAGCATTAAAGTGAACTTGAAAAATTAAAAACATTCCAAGTAGCCTGCATGCGCAGCTCAGTGTACATTCTTGGCACATGAATGAACTCCCATGCACATGTGTGGGAGTTGTGTCGTTCCAGCTTGGCCAATCAAGATGGCTGAAAGTCCTGAACCCAAAAAAAGATGCAATGAAAATGCTGGTGCCGATGAGGGAGTAAAGGGAGGTGAGTTTAGTTCCGCCTTAAGATGCCCTAAGCTTAAAGGGGAATAAACAGCTCTAATATCACTGCAAGCAGTGGGCCACTGCATGAGCACCGTTCTTTGTAGAATTCAGGACTGCCCACCAATGAGGACAGAACTCTAAAAGCAGAAGGTGGGAGACTAAAACTAATTTTTTCAAATACCAGACTGTATCGTCAAGCATAAGAATAAACTTTGCATATAAGGCCCTGTTTCATCAAACTTCAATAGTATTTGGGGTGGTAGGTGCTCATATTACATATTTTGGTAAACCTAATGTTGATTTGTACAAAGGATGTACGGTTAGATTTTAACATCTGATTTTGGAAATTAATGGAGTTTCCTCAAACGAAAGCTACATTAATGGAAACATTTTATCATGCTCATTCATGGGTGAGTTCTAAAGCTAGCACAGGTAGAATTTAATTGGAATCTTCATTCGATTTTTCAGAATCTTCATTCGATTTTCTAATAGCTAATGGCACTAAATTGATGATCAATTGACGACCAAAAAAAAATGTCAAATGAGCAGGATGGAAAATCTTCTTGAACAAATGTTATTCAAACAGCATGCGGTTTTCGTTTAAGAAACTTCATTCATTGAATGTTAAAATTAAACAAAAATTTGAACAACATTCATCAAGTCACTGATGGCATTATTGAATGTCCAGACAAGATTTTTCATATAAAAGTTTGAAAATCTACCAGTGTATGGCCAACTTAAAGGAGAACTATGAGGTGAGTGATTTTCAATGAAACTGTGGCAATGAAACCGTCACAGGTTAGCTCTATAGATCGGGAAGTGAGCAAACGCATACCATCGCTGGCTCACTTCCCGATCATCTCCCTGCAGGGATTCCCCCCACTCCGATCCTCCAGTGCTGAGTGGAGGAACAGGTGGGCACAGCTGGCTCTGCCTCTAGATAGGCAAAGCCCGCTGTCACTCAAGCAGCTGGGTGGATCTCTACAGCATTGTCGGAATCCGCCCCGGGTGCGGCGATCTCGATATATATTGAGCCTGCTATATACTGAGCTTTGGGTCACGGGAGGACGTTAGAATATGTCCTCCCGTGACCCTTAGGAGAACTATGAGATAAAAAGGTTACCCCATAGTTCTCTTTTAAGTCTAAAAGACACACCTATTTAAACTCTATCCCAAATGGGTTAAGGTTGCACTAGTTGACAAACGCAAGCAGTTTCTGCTTGATGGAAGCAATGCATGATGGAATATGTAGTCTTGAGAAATTTAAATTGCATCACATCAAGCAGCAGTAGGGAAGAGAATGTAGAGAACAAGGGGAATCCAGTACTTCCTGTGCTAATACCCAGTAAATTTTGTTGACAAAAAATGGAAAGATAGATAGATAGATAGATAGATAGATAGATAGATAGATAGATAGATAGATAGATAGATAGATAGATAGATAGAATGTACATAGATAGATAGATAGATAGATACTGCCCTCTGCATGTTGGTCCATGTTGACTCACATATTTAGTGGATCAGAGCGCTCACATCTACGCACAAATAGAACATACGTTTTTGTGACTCCAACAAATAAATTATGAAATGCTAAAGCTTTCTCTGAGGCATGAAGCGTGTATTTACCCGATGTCAGATCCATAGAGAGGAATTACAGCCTCATCCTTTCAGCCATAAATAGCAGCGTAATGTATGGAAAATTCTCAGTGCGGATCACAGCGAACCATACCGTGCCTCCACTTGTAATATTAATAGAAACAGACCTCAATATATCTTCTAGGCCACATGCGAAGAATGCTGTCCATAATGATGTATGGAAATTGATCCAAACACACTATAATGGAATGTATACATGTTTTGTACATATTTTCTTTCTTTCTTTATTTATTATGGTCAAGGCTAAAAAATATAACATTCTTAAAAATGTTTTTTTTATTAGATTTTTTGTAGTAGTGTAAATAAGATACATTATATATGAATATTTGATGTTCTCTTGGGCAGCCAACAGGTAAAACTATATTATCTTTCTTTGTTTAGGTCAGGACTAAAAAAGTGCATTTGAACAAATACCGTATATATTTCTTTTTTTTTTTTAGTAATGGAAATATTAAAGCTGAAATACAGGCAGATATCAAAGACACAAATTAATGCAGCTCTGTAATCATGAATACATCCTTACATTTATGTATTTATTTTTAAGGCAAGCAGTCTAATATGACTTAATATAAGCTAGACATGTGCACTTCCAAAAAATTCGTTTAGTTTCGTTTCGTTTTAAATTCGGATTTGTGTTATTTCGTTTTTCAGGAATCGGGTGTGAAAGTCAATTCGGATTCGGAATTCGGATTCGGCCGAAATTCGGTAGCGTTAGTACGAACGTTCGTTTCGTTTTCTGTTCTTATTCGTTTCTTATTCGTTTTGTTCGTTCGTTTGCAGCAAAAGTGACATTTGAGGGGGGAAAAAATATTTTTCTCCTTCTCTAAAGTCACTTTGCTCCAACGAACGAAACGAATAAGAAACGAATAAGAACAGAAAACGAGACGAACGTTCGTACTAACGCTACCGAATTTCGGAAATGGAAATTCGGATTCGTTTGCATTTGTTATGTCTGTAATTCGGTATTCGGATACATCCGAATGTCCGAATTTCTGAAAATTCGTCCGAATTTCGAATCGGAACGAAACGAATCGCACATGTCTAATATAAGCCTCTTGTAGTACCTGTTCAGCAAAGCTTAGACTGGGGGAGGGAGAAGCACAAGGATCCAATCAGTTCTGCTGCAGAGCAAGGAGCATAATGATACAAGTGGAGAGCAGAGAGATAATTAGCGTTTTGCTAAAAAGAGTAGGCAGAAGAGGCAGGAAATGGAGGGGACATAGTAGGCAGAAGATAGAAGGGGCAGAGTGGGAAGAAGATAGAGAGGACAGAGTGGGCAGAAAAAGACAGAAGATGTAAATGTTGCCAATCAGTCAATGGTATGCACACCCACTTTTATGAGTTATGATCCTTTGGTACACCTTCGTCTCCTGTACTGACTCCATCCTGAGCTCTTAACCAGCATATAACCTAGGCACCTTTCTTTTGCACTTAAAGACAGTCCCTAGATCCAGATATAAATGTTCGCTTATAATTTCTGATTTTGTGTTTCTAAGACCATAGGTTGTTTCGCTTGTGCAAAACCAACTGTACCAAAGGTACACTGATTTTGGTTGCCCACCACCTCCACCACAGATTACCACCACAGATTAACCACTAAACAATGGGGAAACTCAAGTGGCACATTTAGCCAAATCAGGGTTTTGCCTCTTGGGGTCACCATACACTACAATCTGACTATACATTCTCTTTACAATCAATTTCAGATCTATCTTTAGATCTAAAGTAGGTTGTGATATGAGGACTTACCTAATCCATCCAATCAATTTTTTTCCAATTGGGCAGGCTGCGTTAGGCTTGCACTACATGATTGTTGGCAAAGCTAAAGGAGATTGTACAATTAGACTGTAACATGTGTGCTTTACATTGTGAGCTTTACATTTACCTAAACTATGTAATATGAGGACCTGCCTAATCTATCTATTTTAAATCCATCTGAATTTTCGTTTTGGAAGGATCCAAATTTTTCTTTCGGATCTATTTGAATGGGGTTCTGTAATCATAAATCAACTTAATCATTTTTGGGGGTTTTTAGGTCATTTTAGTTCCGACATTGTGTGTTCTCCTACTGCTCTGTTCCACTCTCTCTACTCCACAACATGAAGTCACATGACCATGCCTGTAATGCAACTGTCAACAGCACACCAAAAAATCTGATTAGCCAGAGAACAGCCACATGTCCTATTTAGTTTCATTTTGAATGAAATTCAGACATTGGAATTTTTGTTAAACGTACAGTGTGATTAATTTGCATTGGGATGCGTTTTAATTAAAAAATGCATGTCTATGCATGTCTTAATTTAACAGAATTTGTACGAATATCCATTTAGAAATAAAATAAATTTACGTCTAATGGTGAGCTCTAGTCTACATGCCCAGGAATTAAGGGGTTGATTTATAAATCATGTGCCCCATCATGTGCTAGCTGAATGCCATGCCCACAACATCCTCACCACAAAAGGGTGAAGGGTCTGGAGAAGGCAGAGAAGGAAGTGAACAATCTAGGACAAAATAGCTGATTTGGACACATTTTCCAATTCAGCTCACTTTCCAGTTCAGCTATGTTCACTTCTCCAGCCTTCTCCAAACTCTTCACACTTTTGTGAATAACCCTCTAAATGTAGCTCTGTCTGGCTCCATCTAGTGGCGAGAATGTAGTATGAACAGCATTCAGCCAGCGTATATTGGGGTGGTTGTTTATAAATAATCCCCTAAGTGTTGAGTGTTGATACTTTTTTACAACATCATTACATTATTCAAGCTGTCAACTGGAGGTCCACCCATAAAACATTGTATCTATAAAGAGGCAGCCTTTAATTACTCAGTAGTGAAACACAGTTCCTTGGAAGATTAGAAAAGCATATGCATAATACAATTGCTAATTAAAATTCAGTAGATAGCTAATTAAGCAGAATAGGCTTTTAATTGTATGAGTAAATGAGAGATGTCAAATCCTTTATTTTTAATTTGTAAACTCAACATTCCTTCTATTGTCATTTTCCAATCCTGGCTCTATTATGAAATATTAACATCCCGGCTATTAATTAGACTGATGTCAGGAGGTCTCTAACTATTATTCCAGCATTTCATAAGTGGCGGGAAAGTGGGCTCGGGGTCTGTAGATAAAGGCCGCTCAAGTGAACCAGCGCCAAATCAAAATCATGTTTTTTACTGGCAGTTTGTTGTTGTACCGTATCCGTCAGATTTGCAGAGAGTGTCATTGAGAATGAAAAGAGCAGCGTTGATTAATCAAGCTTACCGAGGAAATAATGGCTTGGGAGCAGGCAGGCTGGGATCAATGTAGTTTTTGTGCCTCGCGTTCTCTCTTTGTAAATAAAGTACTTGCCTCTATTCAATTTTTGCAGCTTATTTAAAAAAATAAAATATAATTGAACAGTGAGCTATTGTTCCCAAGAAAGAGACATATTTTGGAGGAGGAAAAAACCGCCAAGACATTATTTTGATTTGGATCATGGCGAGGCGTTTACAAATTATTGGTCTTTTTTTATCACTGTTGCTAAATTGGCAATCACGCTAAAACATATTTTGTTAATAACGTCATTCTTGGGGTTGGAGTAAGCTGTGTTGCCAAGTAAGAAGCAAAGGTACATTGTGTGTATGTTAGGTACCAAGTTGTTTTTTCAAAGCGTAAAAATTAAGTTCATTCTGCCTATATTGTGCCTTCCTTGGTGCCCCCCCCCCCGCCGCACACAACAGACAAACAAAATA
>NW_017306379.1:1845321-1863364 GCF_000935625.1 Nanorana parkeri
CCCCCCCCCCCCCATCAACATACTAATAACAACTTTCAATGAAACATTTTTGTTTTCATTACATAACTTATTTTACACCCACTGACATCATTGCTGGGAATGTGTTTCTCTATGTAATGTAGACAGATCCTGACTGGTGGGTGGGGCCAGTAGGGTGCTGTACACATCATGGCATACTGCCTCAGTGCTCCTCTCAAGAACCCTCAGCCCTACACGCAGTACAAGCAGTGGGCTAGCTCTTAGCAAGAGTTATGCAAATATCAAAATGCCCTAATGGGTAGGTGTCAGCCTTGAGCGGTAGGTGTTTAGACTGAATTTGTAAGCAGACCTCCCTTGGCAATGCTAACATTTGATGGTGTGACGCCATGATTTAAAAAAAAATTAATCTCATGAATGAAACAAGTGGGCCAGGGACATTAAAGCTGGGGAGAAAAGAGGTAGATAATGCAAGGCTCTCTTCCAGCCAGGAAATGAGGCAGTCTCTATTGAACTTGTTTCCACTTGTAATGCACATTATGAGAAGCTCACAGTGTGCAGTGAAATCAGAGGAAGCAATTTCAGTCCAGGAGAGGAGCCGGTACAACAGTGCAAGACTGAAGTGAAGGATGGAGTTCAGATTTAACATGTTCCTGCTTTTTGGCATATTTATTTAATTATCTGATGGATTTTTTAAAGAGATGTCTTAATTTTGTAAATGTGTGCACACAGAATTTTGCAGACACATGTGAAGGATAACTGTTAGCGCTTCATATTTAAAATTTTCGTCAGCACCATTTAGGGGGAGCTAGTGCTGTGCAAACGGCATCTGCCCAGCCCATAGTGTCGGGTTGATACATAAGAACATATTATTGGCGAAATGTAGCTGGAACAATGTGTCCCTGTGGTTGAATCCCTGTGCACTATTTCTTTGTACAATAAGTACAGCAAGTATGAATGAGTAACAATAGGATGCATTGTAAAGGTGAAGATGATGGAAAGGTTCTGCATCTTCATGGCTTGATTTTCCAACGGTCATTGACTGCTATGGATAATTGCAGGGTTTCAATATTTTTCCATGGAAATATTGTCCTTGGTATTAATGACTGGACCCTGTAGGAGCTCAAGTGATCCTGTAGGAAAAAATAATACAAATGAAGCCATAAGTCATCTCTGCCCTACCCTCCACCCCCATTGCCACCACAAGGCTCTGCTGAGGGATCACCTGAAATTATTATGCAAGTTTCATAGAGGACCTAATCAAGTACCCCTGACTGCACCTTGAAGAGCTTGAGCCAAGTAATCAACCACTTAATTACGAAGCACTGTCCTGAAGGAAGTAGGGAGGCTTCCTATGTGTATGCCATGCACAAAAATCTAGGATATTTGAATGTGGTGATGATGATGGATCCTGATGGACAAGGAGTAAGGCAGAAACAAGCACCTTATAAAGTGTTCCACATAGTGTCAGCTTTAGCTTGCTGGGTCTTATTGCATACAGGTTTTCTTTACGCCCAGTGAAGGAGGTAGGGATGCTACATACTGTATATGTGTGCCATGCCCAAAACTGTAGGATATTTGAATATGACCCTGGTTATGGATCCTGATGGTCAAGAAGTGGGGCAGAAACAGGCACCTTATAAAGTGTGTCATGTAATGTCAGGTTTAGCTTGCTGGCTTATTGCATACAGGTTCCTTTAAGCCCAATTAACCACTTCAAGACCAGGTGTTTAGACCCCCTTCCTGGCCAGGCCATTTTTCAGTGTTCAGCGCTGCGATACTTTGACTGACGTTTATTCCGTCATGCAACGCTGTACTGAAATGAATTTTATACCATTTTTTGGGGACAGAATTTTCTGTATTTGAATGTTAGACTCATTCATTTTTATTCAATAATATTTTTTCATTACTGTTTATTGAGAAATAGCTTTTATGTGCAATAATCCAAATCCATCATTTAAATAATGCAATACCAATTCAAAGCTGAACTCTAGGCGAATACAAAAATAAAAATTATCTTAACTAGTTATGCATTTGTTTGAAAAATATCATTATGGGCCTCTGTCAACAAGCGTTGGACTTGGACTGTCAATGGTATCAGTTAAGGATGCTTCTAAGATTATTCAGATTTTATTGACAGGTGCATTTGGTGTGACAACACAGGTGCACAATTTGTAGACAATAAAAGCTGCCTTTTTATGAATATTAAAGATGAGTTTTGAAAATACATTTTATTGACTTGGTTTATATGTACTTTAAAGTACTTCTGTTATTACTTCTTCCTTTTTTTTAGCTTAATACAGCAGTGAGAGGTGTCAAAAAAGTACTAACATAGCCTTTCCTTTATCATTTCATATATGTGCATTTCTGTTCAGTTTCAGCTGTTGTCTCACCGCTGCAAAAACTCAACTCTTCCAGGAGTGTTAAATTGTCCATGGACTCCGCTGCTCATACCCCTCTCCGCTACATCATTGTTTTCTCTCTGGTTCAAGCACAACCTAGGGCCAGACAGCCAGCGCTGTCACAGGAGGCTGGGCTCTCCTCTTGCAGCCTCCTGTGACAGTGTGTGTCAGAAAGGAGAACGGGTACAAGCACTCAGCGATCAGTGATCGCTGAGTGTTTGTACATAATTGAGGACCTGGTATGTAAACTATATCCTCAATTACGAAATGAATGGGAAATGAATGGGAGTGATCTATATCCCCTCCTGTTCATTCATAATTGTAGTTATAGTAAACATACCATGTTATCAATGAACAGGAACACTCATAAAGGATTCCTGTTCATTGATAACAGGGGACACAGAAAAAGAGATTGAGGACTCTGTGTCCTCAATCTCTTTTTCTATTTTTAAAGGGAAATATCAGGGGTCTGTTTAGACCCCCAATATTTCCCCGAAGCCCCTAAAAGTAAAGTAAAAAATAAAAATATTTAATAAAAAATTAATTAATAAATAAAAATTGATTTAAAAAAATGAAAAAGTTTAAAAAAAAAAAAATATTAAAATTTTAAAAATTAAAATAAAAACATGTGTGTGTGGGGGGGAGGTGCAGGGTACAGTTCCAGTGGTTGTTTATATAATGGGGGGGGGGCGAAAAAAATTTCTGCCCCGGGCGCCCAGAACTCTGGTTACGCCACTGGATAGATAGATAGATAGATAGATAGATAGATAGATAGATAGATAGATAGATAGATAGATAGATAGATAGATAGATAGATGATAAGCATATCAACCTGCACCTCCAATGACTGTTTGAAATAGACAGAACTCTGCAATGTACAATCAAATTTTAAAAAAAACAGCTAAAATTAGTTTTTCCATATTTTTATGTTATACTTACAACTGTTTCCCTTTGAAATATAACAGCAAAAATTCCTCAAGCTTGAAAACTATTAGGCAAAAGCCCAAAGGACGTAAATCACAAATGAACAATTTGATGAAAATGTGCTAACACAAGGAAGGAAGACGGAATATCTAAGGTGTGCAAAGCATATGCAATGACTTCACACACATCCTTCAAAAAAGTTTAATATGTGGTTAGGTCACATTGTTGCATATCAAATTCTTCAGGTCTCTGACTGCCAGCTGCAATTACTTGTAAAAGGACATGTTCTCCGTAATGATAAGCAATCTGGAGTTTTGGAGAATACTGACGCTTCGCCGTTAGCAGAACACAAGAAGTGTGCATTATTTCATTAGCAGGATCAGTGTCATGGGTGCGCTGGACTAGTGTAGCTTTCATCTACTTTGTGCATCAATAAAGGGACCCTGTAGCTTAAACTTACAATAAAGCAACCCCTACAAAAAAAGAACTTTCATACTCTCCTCCCCCCAGAAACGGCCCCTAGACTAGGTAATGGCTCTGGCCCTTCCATCCCTTTAACGGATCGGTTTACAGAAGTAGCATGAAGATTGTAGCTGGGTCAGTCTGGACATCTACCAGACCCTAAGCTCCTGGCTAGGGTCCCTTGTGGATGACTTGTCTGTGCCTCTTGTGCTGTCTGTGCCACTGATCTCTCCAAGGAAAAATAGCCAGCTAAAGAATCTTCAGAAACCAACACTTCCAAATGTTTTGGATTCCTGGTACCCTCATAGTTCAGTCTGCTAACCCCTACATCACTTCTTTGCCTTTTAGTGACCTAGGGGTCAATGAGAGTCATTGTAAGGGTACTTACTCACAGACATACTCACATTCTGGCTGAAATTGAATGACCATCATCTCATGGCAATGGCATCTGGCATCTTCAAAACTCTCTAGTGTTTCCCCCAAAGCCTCTCCATTAGAAGCAGCCTTGTCTGCTTGCCGTGTGCTTCTTCAGTTGGTATTTGTGCTGCCTATTAGGGCAGTGCATTTCTTCTGCATACTTGATGGGCAGCCAAATGCCCAACTGAAAGGGCTTTAAATGCTGGCTGAAAACACTGCTATTAAATGAAAGTTATCAGCCTGCCATGAGAAGTGCTCTTACTGGCAGGATCTAGCTGTAAACAGTAAAGCATGATGCCAAACATGAAAAATATGCGCCCTGCAAATATCTGTAAATGTTCATCCTGTGCAAATATATGCACAAACAAACACTCTTTAGTTTCTTCCTTCAAAAGTGTAATTGAATTCAAATGTTTTGATTGTAATATCGCAATATGGTCATTGGATGGCGGTAAAGGAGGATAGGAAATAAGTATTTATTTTGTATGCTCTTCAGCTCCATCTAGTGGCCATAATGCGATATTACAATCAGAACATTTGAATGTAATTACACCTGTAAAGGAAAAAAACAAAAGAATGCTTGTTTGTGCATACATAACAGAGGACAAACTTTCACAGATATTTGCAGGGCCAATTGTTTGGAAATCAACCCATTAGAGATTTCATACACTTTCAAGATGGTTTTAGAAAGAGATGAAGAGTATTTAAAAATGTGACTAAAGCCAGAACTTTTTTTTCAGTTTTGGATAGAGTGGAGAGGGATTAGAACACATGTCAGGTTCTTTGATTGCCCTCTGTGTCCCCGTTATGGAGATTCACCCACTCTTTTTCGTTATAACTGAGAGTGAAAGAAAAGCCCAAATTTGGGGATTTCATCAGAACAGGAATAGTTGGGAAATCTTCCAATGGGGACACTAGTTCTGGTGACCCTGCTGACCACCAGGTATTTCCCTCACCTTTGAGGGTTCTCTTCTCACTTCATGTTGTGGATATCAGACAGGAAGTTAAGGGATTTCTCCTCAACAGGACACAGATGGCAAAAAAAAAAGAAGCTGATGGAATTATTACTCCCCCCTTACTCTATCCCAAACTAAAGAAAAAGTTTTGACTTCAGTTCTAGTTCAATTCTCTTGCCTAAATTGCCGATTCTTCATGTGTTTACCTGAGCTTCCCCCAAGTGCTCTATGTTCTTATCTTAACCCAGAAAACATACGCATAGTTTAACTTTTTTCCACCTAAACCTGCCCTTCCAGCACGGTGTAGTTTACTAACAGTCCACAGAGCAGGCAGGGGGCAGAGCAGTGGCACAGTTGGCAAATCACAACCCCTAAAAGGTTTTGCCACCCTTGCAACAATGCAGCAGTTGGTGGATGACCCAAAGAAGTGAATTACTTTACAAATCATCTTGGCAAGTGAAACTATTTCTATATTAGCGCTTCAGCTCTGCATTTAGTCATTGACTGGAATTGAATAAGAATCCTTCTAAAAGGCAAGGATAATTCTGCTGTTTTATGCTCGTTATTGGTTACATCACCGCCATCTGTGGAGCCAACAACTGAGTTTTAGCTGCTAATAAGCCATCAGTTTGACAGAGAGGATATCTTGTGTGCCAGGTCTTCAATTACCAGGTATCATGCAGAATATTTTCTCTGATTGTTCAAACCGTCCTATGATATAAAGAGATTCCACTGTCATGATAATGTTTGTGTCGGATATTTCTCTGCAGAGCAAAGGATAGCACGGTGTGCATCACTCGGTGATTAAAACGGTAATTACCCACACATTCAGTATGTAGTTAAAATAGGAAAAAAATGCATAACAGAAAGATTGTTTGTATGAAAACCCTAAAAAAACAAATGCAGGCAATGAGTAACATACTTTAGTAAATTGCTAACTCTATCCAGGACAAACTGCAGTTGTGTTAAAGTCGTGTAGTCCATTCAATTTACTTTTGCCTCAGTTTCAAAGGGTATGTAAACCCTAGCAATGTACTTATTATGCTTATTCTCTTTTGGACTGATAAATATACAATTGAAAGGGTTTTGTTATATCTATTCGCTAACTGCAAAAAATACCGGTTGATCTGGCCAAAAGTCTTGTGCACAGAGCCTCAACCTCAACAATGTTGAACACCTTTGGGATCACTTAAAACACTTTCAGGTCAGCATCAGTATCTGACCTCATAAGGTCCCTTTTCTCAGGTTTTCAGGCGGACCCGATCGGATGCCCAATGCTAGTCTATGACCAGGTCCGTAAAAACAAACGGATCAGAGACCTGATTGTGCCGCATCAGGGGGATATCTGATATGAACAGACATATCTGTTTACATCCAATTCCCCATAGGCAGACATGGAGTTCAGTAAATGCAGCAAACTGTCCGGACACGGGTGTCACAGAGGTGACATCTGCTACATACTGCTGTCATCTGGAGAGGATCTGTGCACGGATTTTCTCCTAATCAGTCCGTGTGAAAGGGGAATAAATGCCGTTTTGGCTGAATATGCACAAATTGTCACAAATAGACTCCAAAATGTTATGAAAATTCTTCCAGGTTGGAGGCTATTATAAGTCCAAAGGGGAAAGGTGGGGGTGGTCAGATGTCCAGAAACTGTTGCCCATATAGTGTATTAGTTCACCAAGTTGTAGGGAAGGCCCATGACCCATATAATATTATTTGGGGTCAATAATTAAAGGAGGGGGTATGTTATAGTTCGAAATCCTAGAACCTGTAGGAACTGATCATCTTGCAGCTATTTGACAATCCAACATGGAATTATATCAGCAAAATGTTATTGTAGAATTGGCCTCCTCTTCTTTTCTGCATGTCAATTGAACACAAATATTATGGCTGCCAGAAAGTTACACAGTTTTCTGATTTTGTAATTGTGCTAGAAAAACAAAAATCACAAACTGATCATAAGGATTAAGTCTATACGAAATGCCTATTAAAAGTATATTACGGACAATGCCTATTTAACTTTCCTTGTAATATTCCAAAAAGATACAATTTATCTACTTGTATTTATGTGCCATCTTTCAACATATTACAGCTAATTAGTGCCCCCTGATGAGAAACAGTCCGCTGAAGGAAAAAAGCATTTAGATAAGATCTAGATTAATAAATGTACCTCATTTGATATCATTTGTATAGCGAGATTATTAATAACGTATCATTATTCAGAAATAGACTGAGCATGGGAAAAAAAAGTGCATAGTTCTATCACATTCCAATCTCTAAGAGGTTATTTTTAGGAGAGCGAAAAGCAAAGACTATCTTATGCCTTTGAATTTGAAGATTCAATTTTCATTTATTAACTACTTTTGAAAACATAGGTTCTAATAGGTTACCCTCCAACAAAGACTTGGACATACCCTTCCAGCATGCCGGAGACCTGAACCAAGTTACTTTGTGCAAGAAAAGCAGGCTGGATGTGATAGAATGGGCCATTTCCAGAAACAGAGACAGATCAGTCTCCATCAGCTGTCTATCCACTCGATTGGAGAAGGGAAAAGGAAGGTCAGGGAGGAGAGGGCTCCAGCGGTCTAAGAACCCATGACATTATCATGTCCATTCAGTTGCAGTGGACGTGAGGACCCCCGAAGGACAGCCGGAGCGGTGGTAAAGAGAGGTGAATAGTCACTGTCATGGGACCAAGGATCAGGTGAGTATGATTTTTTTTTTTTTTAGACCCTAGACCAAAGCCAACACTTAACTCTTGCAGTTCGGGGGTAAAATGGTTAATTTTTTTAACTGCCCGGAGTTCTTCTTAAAGGAGCAGCATCCATTGTAAGGGATTTAGTCAGCATTTGAATTAGCTTAAAAACCTTTTGACTTTAATATCACTTTAACTTATCAGACATCCCCTGATGAAGTCACGCCCTTTGACGTAACGTACGTAGGGTGGAGTAGAGGAGCTGAGCGATTGGCACACAGTGTCTGTGGCTGCTTACAAAATACCTCAATTTTATCTATGATATGTGAGTAGTATTCTCTTTTTTTAATAAAGTCTAATATCCTTTTAAAACCATCTGCACTACGAGTTTCCACTTTTTATTTTATCTGATGCATGGGCCATTCGGATGAACTGTCTGTTTCCAATTCCTGAGACTGCAAGAGAGTCTGTACCTGAGAGGAGGTAATCACTGGGAGGTATTCGGCATCAGGTGCTTCCTCTACCTGTTTTGAATTAGAGGAACAGCGCATACAGACCCTGGTGGGTCTCTGCTAAAGGTGAGGTGCATTCCAGAAGATTTCTCTGTTGATGGTCACAGGAGACTAAGTTTATTCTACATCCAATGTTTTATCTTCTATTTACTTAATGGACTATTGAAGATCCAGGATCATGGACATTTTTTAACCATTTATTATTTTCACTGGAGTGCAAGTTACACACATGCGTTTTTCTTGTCGGTATTCTTTGCACATTGCATCACATTGATTCACAGTTAATATTTAGTGCATTTGATTTTTCATTATGGATATTTTGTAGCAATTACATTTACACTAAGGTGCATGTTATATACATGCGTTTCTTTTTTGTTTTGCACTTTTTACACATTGTATCACATTACTCTAAGGTCAGTATCTACTATATCTGACACTTTGCGGTCTCATTCACACAGCGCGGCTTTTACCATTAATTGTATACGTTATATCTGACCACACAGATTTCAGCTGCTGCTTAACTTGACTAGAGTAGTGGCGCGAGGTTTCACATCATTAACTTATCAGACATGCTCACTTATGGCATGTTGAGGAGGATTGACCACATACAGGAGCAACATTGCAAATTTCTGCACCTGTACTTGGTAGTTGACAGTTTAGAAGTCGACCTCCTCTGTAATTGCACTTTTATTGCTCAGGTGAGATGCAGCTGAGCCTCAGCAGATCACTTGATAAACATAATTTTCAGCAGCAATCCTGTACAAAAAATACCCTCTTCTATCTTTGATAGTGTGTAAGTGAACATATATGTAAATAGAAAATAAGTTCAGACTACTTGATGGGTGGTTTGTGCATTGGATGGGAGAAGCTCGATACAAGCTGAATGCTGAATAGAAAATAATTATATCTTTCAGCAGACTCTGCCCTTCCTGAACGACAAATTAATATTAGGATGGAGGAGAGGTTGCTGCTTTGGTATTCTGTCTCAGGGTTATTATCATTTATTAATGGGGAGAATTTCTGATTAGTGTGGTTGGGGACAAGAGGATGTGGAGTGATTAAAACTCAGTACATACAAGACAGATATTTTAGCCATGGGTATGTAAGGCGTGATTGGCAGTAGGGACCTTCAATGTTGAGCCCAGGGGGCCACATGTGAATTGAAGGAATAATATTACACTCAGGGCTGCACACTCAGCCAATGTTACACCCTGCAGCCCTTAGTGTAATATTATTCCTTCAATTTACACCATCCAGAGTGGATTCTGCACCCTCCAGAGTTTTCCCATACACCTTCCAGAATCCCCCCAATACATTCTGCACCCTCCAAAATCCTCCCATACACCCAAGTGTATAATAGCACTATGCATGCGCCAGGCCAAAATGGCTCTGGCTAAGCCATCTACGTGTGCATGTCAATCATATTTGCCACGCATGCAAAAGGTTTAAGCTGCATAATTTTGGGTTGTTCCAGACAGCTGGGGACAAATTTGGGGACAGTTGTTTTCCCGGGACAGACCCCTTCAAATTAGGGGAAGTTCCCTGAAGTAGGGATTAATGGTAACCACATATTCTAGTCCTCTCTGAATCCTTCCCAAGGCCTAGAACCAGGGACAAGTCTTTCAGTCTTCCCATTTGGCTGCACCTATGTAGTCTCTTCACACTGCACCCAATACCTGCATTGCTATTTCCTGCGACCAGCGTTCATTTCACTTCCCACTGCACAGATTAACTTGATCATGCTGCAATAGACACTGGAGACTCAGACATCTAAAAGCTCAGGATCATCGGTTCCTGATGTCAGTTTGACTTCAGTTTGAGGTGCTTCTAGATCATTTAGAATTTTTTGACAGGTACATTTGGCCTACTGTTGACCTTCTTTTGACCTACATTTGACCTGCTTAAAGTTGCTTTTGCATTTTTTCCCATAGACTCATGAACACGTCGACAGAGGCCCTTTGCTGGCCCTTTGTTAGGATGCAGACAGCACTGAAGCCAAAACATCATCCAGGTAACTAACATTCTCTAAATGAGAGCTCAGCAATGCCAACCTACATAATTTACCATGACAAGTGCACTTTAAACCCCAAAACGTTTTTATAACAGTGAGGGTTAAAACCCTTGTCAAGACTTCATCTCTATGTGCTCACTGGGGGAGATTACCTGTCGTTCCTCAGACTAAAAGGAAAAGAAGTTCTCAAAATGTTCAGTTCTCACCAAAATAGAAATGGAGGGTAATTCTTCCAATGGGGAACCTTGTTCCGGGGGCAACGAAACTGGATTTTTCTTCACCTTGGAGAGATTCCATCTCTCCTTTTGTTGTGCCTGCAGGCTAGGAAGTGATAGGAAATCTCCCCAAAGGTAAATGGAAGACAAAAAAACCTGACAAAGGGCTGAACCCTTCCTTAATCTATCCAAAAAAAACACTCCAAGTCTATAGATCCTGTTTTTACTGGCTGAAAAGGGTCAGCAACATAAAACTTAACAATGTTTAACTTTGGTTGACTCTCACGGCTATAACACAACACCCTGTATCTTCTCTCCGCAAGCCTCCGGCTCCAGCATTTTATGAAAGCTGTAATACAGCTTATTTTCACCGAAGCAATGACTCCCCGGACAATGATCTCTTCTAAAGTATTGATAATTCTTTCCCACAAACGTCAAAAGAGTTTTGTTTTTCCCTCATTTGTTTTCATAAAACAATGAATTTTATTCAGGTTCACAATGTGACAAGCTTGATCTTAGATTGCGGCGTTCCATGTAAACACTCGGGAAATAGACCTATTTTCACTCTTGGCTTGCCTCTGCAGGTGGTCATATTCAAGGTTTAATCACACTGTCTACAAGGCAAATCACAGCCAAAGCAGGCAACAACAAATCCAGATCTATATTTAAAGTTTTTCCATTTGCGGCGAATAGTTTTTGGACTCATTTTGCTTATTGCTTTCAAATCCATGGCGAACTCTAATGTGAAAGGGTGTCATGGAAACAAATCACACCGCCAAATGCATCAGGACGAAGAGCAAATAATACACATAGAGAAGTTTAAACTTCAATGGCAAAGCAATAACGAATTCTGCAAGAGGATGACGACAAGAGGTCGTTTACAATCTGATTCATTTTATTCCAGAATGTAAAATGGACTGAAAGGATAAAAGAGAAGGTTAAATTAAGTTTTTATTGTGTATGTATTTTGATCTTGCGTCTGGTCACACTAGAACAGCAGATGTAACCGATGCTTTTTAGTCTGGTGGCTTGTGCAGCACCTAGTTGAACCAGCAAGGCAGTACAAAGAGGCAAGATACTGACCCATAGGAAATAATAATTTCATTTTGCTGCAGCTTGATCAATTAAAATGAAACTGTACTCCCACTAGACAAGGAAGACTAACACATGTGCTGCACAGCAGGCATCTCACAGGCAATGTCTAGTGATTTGGTGTATATTTAGTTATTTATTAAGGTCAGGACTAAAAAATAAAAAGGTATTTGTTGTTTACTTTCTTTTTTAACCCAATAAATATAAAATATGTCATATCAGAATGTGCTTAAGCTATTATTGATTGCTGAAAATTTGAGATTCATGTTTGAAAATTTGAGAGCTCAATAACTCAAGGTGAAGTTTCAATCAGAGAGAGAGTCTGAAGGCAAACAGCATCTTGTGTGCTCTTTCTTAAGATACCATTATGTTCTTTGAATACTGTGTCACAGGTGCAATCTTTATAAAAAAAGGCATTGTAACTTCGCCCATTCAGGAAAAAGTGATAGTGTCTGTGAAAAGCCTTCCCTTCCCCCAGCCCAATGATACCTGTCCAGTGACCCCCTGCTGGTGTTAGCTGCTGTTGGAAGCTAGAGGAATTTGTTGGCGGAACCCACATCATAGGAGAAAATCATGTGCTCCTCCATACATGAAAGATCTGGGTAGTTTGCACTGGCTAAGGTAAAATCAGGAGTGTTGGGGGATTGCTGGAAGAGTGGGAAAACTGGGTATATTACCACTGTGACAGTGTCTCTTTAAGGGGCTGATTGAAAACACATTTGCATAGCACATAGCTGTGGAAGGCATAAAACCAGATATAGCAATCCCGCTAAAGAGTTTCAGCCAAAAGGGGCCTTAATCCTAGCTTCACATTATCGATACTAGATGGAGCCGAGGAGCATAGGAGCTCCTTGGATCCATCTTGCGGCTGTAATGCCACTAATATATAAATATTGTTTGTAGTTGTAATCACTTACAATTGCATGTACATAAGGGCAGACATATTTGCATATGTAGGCTTTCCACCTTGCTGCACAGTGCTATGCCTTGCTGATTCTCCTATATCACTGCAAGTCTATTAGACGAGGTTTGTAAGACTGAAAACAGACCATTTAATCCTCATATGCTGTGAAACACCCTGACCCTAACGTCCTGTGCTTGGATTTAAGAAGTCATAGCAAGCCCATGTAGTGAGAATTGTATTGACTGGTCCACTTTAATGAATCTGAGAAGCACTGCTCCTTTGCATAACGTAAACCATTTTCAGTGTTTTATTCCTTGTTTATTCAATAATTTTTTGGTTGCTCATTAACAAATTCAACAGTCATTCTGTAGACATCAACAGATTATTACTAAGCTGCACATTTCACAAAATAACAAACTGTGCTTTTGCATCTTGTTAAAAATATTAATATGGTTAAAATGAACCTGAACTGGACAAATAGTTTCTAAAGTAGCAATGCTGCAGACGTCCAGACCCCTTTCAGTATTCCAGTGTTAGTCTTCAAATGGACCGCTGTGTCACCCTCTTGGACCCTAGTTCTAGGCTGTACATGGGCCTTTGCCTTCTGCCCAAGTCAAAATAAAAACTTCAGAAGCAAGGACTTCAGAAGCAAGTAGAGGTTCTGACTTTTGAAATTTTATTAACAGGGGGGGAGCATAACATCAGGTTTATTCATGATTTGGGCAGAATTCAATGCCCAAAGTACAGCCTGAGCCTGGGGACCAAAGGAGCTCCACAGGAATGGATTTGAAGACTACATATAGTCACCTCAAGGTCCCTGCCCTTCAGCACAGTTTCCATCTTAGAAACATGGTAGTGCAGATCAGGTTCCCTTCAAAAATTAGGCAATCTTATTGAATCTCTAAGATAAATATGAAAGCCATCTGTCACCAGTTTAAATAAATATTTACCCTAGCTCAAAAGCAAGAAAGCTGAATAACAAAATGACCATACTGTACGGAGAGGGTGGCAATTTTATCTAACCACCAAGTTCTACTTAGTCTGAAATACACGTTTCTGAATGTCTTCGATAAAATGATACCATCGCTGTGTATCATTTCTCCAGCAAATCTTCCAGAAACAGAATCAAAGAGGTTGGTTTTTCGTGTCAGGTGAGGTAAAATGGAAAAAATACAATTTATACGCTTGTGGTCTGTAATATTTTCAAATGGAATCTTAGACAAAGAAGCCAGCTTCCACGCTGCGTTTTACATTTGTCATTGTGATAAGGATATTTCAAGCTCTAAGAACAGCTGAAAAGATACTTGCACATTTGCAGAATACGACAGTATGTATGTGGGGTTTTTTTTCCCTTCTCTTACAAGTTGTTCTGCTTTTTTATCCTCCTGATTGTGAGTCTGCTGCGTGCGGTCAAATAAAGCAAATAAAAAGAGCATGGCGGTGTCCGCCAAATAAAATAACCTCTTTTTATGAGAGACCCCATCTGCTTCCTCATTATTACCAGACAGGACTTAGTAGAGCCTATTTCGAACTCCTTTGAAATGCTGCACCCCTATGGCAAATAATCTAAGGGTTTGGATTTTGTAAAAACTAATACAAAGGGTAGCACATAGGGGTAGCAAAATATTTATTTGTAAGTGTTGAACATGCAGATGGAAGAAGTATATTCAGTCCAGGTGGACTAGGTAGAGACCATATCTACATTTTAACATAAGAGGCCCCTTTAGGATGCCACTATCAACATGTCTCAAGGATAAGGACAATTTTGCCATATGCAAAAGCTTTCAGTAGCCACATGGCCCTTTCCTAGTATCCCCAAGAGAGGGAAGCGAGATATATGGAAAGCATCCAGAAAAATGCATTTGCTTTACATTATATAATGAATAGGCTATGGAATGCATGGAGGTAAGGGATGCATTCCCTGTGCTGCTGTGTGCATCTGCAGTTTGTCACTGGAATTCAGTAAAAACATCTCTGAGGTTGTGAATCCCGAGTTACCTTAGCAAACATGCATACTTAGAGTAAGTACATCCATTAAAATCCAAGTTCACATGACTGTCAATTTTTTGGTCCCATTAATGTGACTCCCAATAAACACACTGATTGCATGAAGTGGACTTAAAACAGCTACAACAGCCCTTTATTTAAAACACAAAAACAATTGACAATCCAAAATAAGAACCAAAATAACATAATGGCTGTGGATTACAAGAGTGGCGTTCTTGGTGTAGACACTAGTCATGACAATTGACTAAGATGCACCCTTGTCCGCAGCCGCACCCACCAGTGGGTAGACAGTAATCGGAATAGGATAACTGAGGGAGGTACATAAGTTCATACATAAATTCACAATAACGACTAGTACCATATGACCTAGAATGTACCAATCTGTAAAAGGAAGATGATTAAGTAATATTCTTCCATGAAAATGTCAAATTTCCTCTTTGGGGGTCTGCAGAGACTCTGAGTAGTGTAGAGATATAGTGGAATGTTAGTGACCAGTGGGGTAATCTACACCCAGCAGGTCGAACTGCTCATATGATTTGTATCCAGTGATAATTCCACTGGTGCTGTAGTGACCAAAATGCTATAATCTTTCCCGTTAAGGTAGGTAATCAGAAGTGTGTCGAGGGAGGGGGGCAAGCTATACAAAATTTGAATAGGGGAGGGGAGAAGATGGAAAAATAGAGAAGTTAACTCCTGAGTTTAGTGCCACTTTAAGAAACCTAATTCCAATTTTAAACATGCTTTTGTTCTATGGAACAAACACTTCATCCTTTTAGTTTGCTAAATTGGAGACTTCACCTTTTGCAATCACTTGATCAAAAGCCATTAGCCAATCACATGAGCAGGAAATTATCTTTCTGAAGGTGCCCACTGTTATCATGGTTACCAGAAAGCAACATTTCATTGTTTGGGCAGTTGTTGAAATGTATCTTTATGTGCTAACAGCTTGTTGTTTCATACCTCCCAACTGTCCCACATTTGGAACCAAATCCCTCTGTCCCTCTTTCCTCCTCATTTGTTCCTCTTTTGGCTCTACACCATCAGTGTACCAAAAAACATTGTTGTTCAAATTCTACTTATCTACATTCTTTGGGTGCAAATAAGTTGCATAAATATCTACGGCTACTTCTATTGCTACTTCAGAGTACCTGTATTGTTTGTGCTATGTGTGGTTACCCTGCACCCCTAAACCCTCTTTCCTAGCTTTTTTTTTCAGTTCAGCTATAAAAAGTAAAAACATATTTTTTGCGTCACACACTAATGACCAAACCCTGAGAATGAAATGTTAGCCCATAGTCATTCCTGCCCCCCCTCCCACGAGAAGGGGTGCTACACAGTAATAGTAACCTAACAGAAAAATAAATGTTTTGCTGAGGTCATTGTGACCCTGGAGAGAGTTTTCCGTTCACATCACAGACTTCAGTGAAAACTTTAGAAGTGTTCCAGCCCTTTCCTACTCTGTCCAAAACAAGATTGTCTAGCTTTGCACTTTAGGTTAAAAACAATTGATAATAGTACATTGACCATGGAATTCTGGACTTTACCCACCATTATTTCCTTTGCATTTTTGGAGGGCACATTAACTCATCCAAATGCCCCCCAATCACCTATGGGGATCATAGTGGTGCAGAAGAGTGGTGCCTGTAAGTCAAGTGTAGGCAAACTCGGCAGTCCAGCTATAGTGAAACTACAAGTCCCATGAGGCATTGCCAGTCTGTGACAGAAACAGGCAAGACTTCGAAAGACATAGGCATGATGATATTAGTCGTTTTATCACAGCTGGAGTGACAAGGTTGCCTACCCCTGCTGCAAGCAATACTTTGCTGTTTTAAGAGGGGACCCCTTCTTTACTGGCCAACCCTCTATACACATCTAGTTCTGAAGGGGATTTGTGGCCCAAATGCTTATTCTATGCTTGTAGTAGCCCTTTTTTGGGGTGGGGGGTGATATTTTAAATCCCAAAGGACTAAGAAGATTGGCTTTTATAAATGAATAATGAAACTTCAGCGCCATAAACATTTAGGGCTACGGGTGACAGTTAAAGTGTCCAGCGGGATCATATTGTTGAAATCCAAGCCTGACAGCAGGAAACAGAGGACTCCAGGCAATGACACCATTAACACTTTTTTTTAAAAGAACAGATACAATAATTCTCAAGATATAATATTTTCAAGCAAACCAATAATGCATGCACGTTATTAAGAGATGTTCCGCGAACACTGGCACGTTGCATTGCCTACAAAATACACTTTATTATCATTTTTCTTATGAATACTTGAATATTGTACAATATTTCCGTTTTCATCTCATTTGTCTCCCTCTTTATAAAACATAAATGCACTTTAGCTGTTAATGAGAATATCTGTAGACTATTATCTGAAGATGTTTTCACTAAATATATTCATGCTTTCAACTTGATATGCATAAGAAACAAAACAAAGAGATGGCTTTAAAGATCAACTTTTATGGCTTTTAGAAGTTTTCTTTTTTTCTCCCCATACTCAGAACTTTTAAAAGCATCATACAGAATCACAGCTGTACATATGAGTGCCCATTCTCTATGTATTGTGTGCCTTTCTAAAGGACACTTTCAACGTTTCCTTCAAGCCCTAATTAGATACTAAAGATGTCAATATATAACGAAATAAGAGATGTATACATTGTAAGATTCATCCACTATTTATATATTTCTATCGGTTTATAGGTGCAACCACATTAAACCCAATTATAAATATTAGTGACACATTATAATAGGTTACTACAGCAAGGTCAACTTTTTTGGTATGGCCCCTGTAGCTTCCTATCTTCTGTAGAGATGTCAACAATTGTTAAGATACGTTATCAGCCACATAGGAAGAGCATTCTTTGTGGGTTTTAACTCCTGTTGGAAGGTTTATTTACATCAAGTGTTTCTCTTTCAATATTTTTTATAAAATGTGAATTTGACAACCATATTTGCTGCCTTTTATTATGTGTTGGCTTACTCTCTTTCTCCTTCCCTACCTCTCCCATGCTCTATCTAGCAGAGTAAACCTTTCCCTGCGGTCTGTTTTGTTTTTTGTTTTTTACATCGGGGCCGCCGTCAGAGTAAAAAAATTAAAAGACAAAAGAAAACAGCATAAGAATGAATAGCTAGGCTTCTATTGGCTATTTCAATTTACAATAGCCAATAGCAGGCTGGCTATTCACCCGCCCACTGCTGCTGTCAATCAGAGGAGGTAGACCTGAAGTTCTCCATCGGGTCCTTCTCTGCTGATTGACAGTAGCAGTGGGCGGGTGCAATAGCCAGCCTGCTATTGCAAATTGAAATAGCCAATAGCAGCCTAGCTTTTCATTCATTCCCATGCTGTCCGTTGTTTATTCTGATGGCAGCAGGTGTCAGAATACAAAAAAGTCCAGCAGATAGCAAGGGAAGCATTAGCTTCTCTGCTATCTGCCATCATTTCTGGTAGGTGCCCCCCCCCACC
>NW_017306379.1:1863462-1868632 GCF_000935625.1 Nanorana parkeri
TTTCCCAAGAATTTCTGTGCTTCTCTCTAAACTTGTTTGCCTATCCACAGACGCACACACATAACAGCGGCGTCATGTGTTACACAGTATGGCCTCCTGCAAGTCTATTATTACTTTCTAATAGAGTCACTTTAGTCCCAGCCTTTTGTTTGTTTCCCTCATTTCTGCATGATGCATTCAAATCGCAGTTGAAGCATTATTTGTGTGAGCACAACAAAATTAAGTGCTTTCTGCTTTAAAACTGCATTTTAATGTTGCATAATGAAACCATCGCTGAATGTTCTTTACTTTTCCAAATGATAAAATACAAAATAAATAGGACAAGTACAAACATTTTGTTCTTGCGGTATATTTAAACATTGCCTGGGCATATTAAATACATTAAATTACAGCTTGGGGACAATAGAATAATGTGTTGCGGCTCTAAATTGTTGATTCGCAGAGCAAATGGAAAATATAAAGCCGGATAAGTACTTTGTACAAACTTTTAGTGGCCTACAGCCCCATTTGGGTATCTTTTTGGAAAAATGAATTTGTTTTTGTGCGCTTTCCACATTAAAATTGTATACATTTCAGTGCCTTTAAGAAATATTTTTGCATGCCTTATGGTGCCTTTTTGTATGGTTGCAAAATCTGCAAAAAATTTTCTGAAAGCTACTTGAATCATCATGCTGAATGAAGACTCTACACTTGTAAGCTTTTTTTTTCATGGCTATGCTCCTCCACAACATTCTGGGAAAGCCTGTGGTGGAAAAAAAAGGTTAGTAAAGCTATTTATTTAGATTCTGTACTGCAGGGGGTGATTGCCACCATCCTTTCTTGTGACATAACTGAGATCTCATGAGAAGACTCTCCAGCAGAAGATGATGGATACCCAGCAAGGATTTCACTAGAAAGTATGCTGACTTCAATCTCAACTAGGCGATGCGTACAAAAGCTGGATTAAGGTAAGCATGTTAACTAACTTTTCCCCCATAAGCTTTTTTTTGCAATTTTAAATACTGGGGGAGGCTGTGCAAAAAGTTGACCTTGCATTTTTGCTGAAAGTTCGGGTTTTAGGTGATCATAGCTATATTAGTGCACGTGCAACAAAACACTTGAGTACTGTCCATGATACGTTTTCAAATGGCACTACCAGTTCATTTCCGTGGGTCTAGCCCAAGCAGAGTACTGCAGGAATCATAAAAAACAACAAAATGTACTTAAAGCAAATTAGCGATTGATATATTTACCTAATCCAGCACTGCCAGAATGTACTAGGCTCTTCCAGTTGGTTGCATGCCAAGTCCTAACCCAAGTGATCCAAGCTATAATTTAATGAATTTAATATGCCCAAGCATGTGTGCGTTGTTTATACATATGTCACCTTATGTCAGGAAGCACCTGAACAAACACCTTCATGACATGATCACTAGGCATTATTCAGAAAATAGTTGCAGACTTAATAAGACCGAAAACCACTATTGTTTCCTAGCCAACATTCCTAAGATTCCAATAAAGTCACCAAACTGCAACTTCCATGCCTCTTGTCATTACCTGCAAAACTGTATTCTTCATAGTTTTGTCTGTGGCAAAGGGTGGCAACCCTGCCAAATAATTCTATAGTTTGCTTTCAGGTCCATAGAGCAAAAGTAGGTTTCTATTAGGGTCTAAAAATTAAGAAGTGGCCTGTGGGATGGTCATCTCTACTATACAACCTATATCTATGTAGCCCCATGCCCTAAACAGGAGCGTGTATTTACATCTAGAAGTTAGTAGGCTGTAGTCAGTTTGATTAATAATTCAGAAACTCTGTCTATTGTTTCCTTTGCATGCTGCTGGTGGGAAAGGAGTGGGGGCAATAATGTGGGAGGCTGAAATAATCAGAGTTGTGCATATTTATGTCTCCAACCACTAGGAGGGTTATTGCCAGTGGTGCAGGCTGGGAGAGGGTATAAATATCCATGAGTAACCTTGGGAAGTCAGTCTTTCCCCTGGCCTACTGCATGAGGGAAGGTTGCAGTTGTATGTCTAATTCTCCAAGGCCTGCTATCTGAAGATCATGAGCATGTGCTTGGACTGAGGTCTGGTTTCAAAGCCCAGTATGTTGAGCCAGGGAATTAAGATACCATGTAGAACCTTCAGCTTAACTAAGGTACAGTACATAAGAAGTGGGACAGAAACTTGGTCCCTGACTGAAGTGTAGTGATTCTTCCCCAATAACCCAGGAGCTGATTTTTTTTCCCCATTACTGACCTTCCATGCCTTGTTCTGCACTGTGTCTCTTCCTCAGCAAGCCTCCAGCAAGGAAAACACTGAACAACTCAGTACTGACATCACTACATCTCACTTTCCTTAGAATAGCAGTAAAATGCAGCAATGTCTGAGATACAAATGCCAAATCCTACCTTTTGAATTCAGATCTACTTTAGTAATGTTATTCTCTATGATTATTATGTTGACCTCTATGATTAAGCCCAGGTGGTGAAACGTGTGAGAGGCGTTGGCATGGTGATTTCCTTGCTGATCATTACTCTTTTTGATCTGTCTTTGTAGAATTTGCTTGGAGTCGTTTTAATAAATCTTGAACAACACTTGCCCTGGTCTTTGTGCGGCTGATCTTTTGGAGAGTAATGTTGTCCTGCTTTACAACCTTTTTAAGCTCAGATCTGGGCTTTATATAAAAATGAAAATTGGCAGCCACCTCGCATTTAGATCATACTGCTCGTTTTGTACAGGAGGATTAATTAGAGTCAAATTCTTACCCACAGCAGCCTGCACTCTGTTCTTCTCCTCTCCAGGCCAGAATGTGGACGGCCTTCAATGTTATTGCACATAATGCGTAACTGCTGTTCTTGCTTTGCATGTCAGCAAGGAGGCATCTGCAGAATTGGCGAAGAGGAATGGCTTCATAAGTAACGTAAGTACTGCACTCTATTAAGCCCCACCTAGACTAAATGAGTAGTATGCTACTGGGAGGTGGGATAAGGGTGGCTAGCAATATTTATTTTTCTACCGGATTTCACTTTAATGAGGTAGTGTGGGCCTTTGTGGGTGCGTACAATCCCATGAAATTCTACACATTGCTTTCTACAGAAACCCTTGTGCTTGACATAGACATATTGCTTCTTTTTGCAGACAAATACAGCTTTGATTCATATGCCAAGGTGCACCTAATATATTGCACATCCAGTTCTGCCAATCTTTCCATCTTTAGCTTGTGACAGCTCTGTTTATACTGAAAGATTTATATCAACGATAGGACGTCTGGTGGAACTAAGATAATCATCACAGCACATATGCTTCTCTTTCATCCCAAATGGATGTTATTCCGACAGGTTCTTCTGTTTTCACTTCTCATAAAGGACCCTTCCTCCAAATGCCTCCCCTTTCCATATGTTCTGTGCATTGTACCCAAATGTGCTGAGTGCGGAAGCTATACCTGGCATGATTCCCGCTTCACACTCTAGGCTGGAACAGTTGCTGTGGGGGTGTTTGATAACCTGGCTTTTGAAGAAAAACTTCCTTGTTTTTGTTGAAATAATACAAGAAACGAGAGCCCCAACAGTCACTGCCTTTCATGCACACAAACATACCATATGGCAGCCAAAATGGGAAAATAAATCAAAGATCATGTAGGTTTTGTGATTTTGATCTAACACTGAAGTGTTCTTTATTTCATGGTCTTATTTATAGCATGTTGCAAGCCCGGAATTCACAGGTGAGGCCTAGCAAGGCTTCAGCTGCAAGAACACAATCCGTTCCCTCAGCTCTTAGGCTCAAATTAATTCTGACATTCTAAAAGAACATAACTGATTGCAAAAGGAAACAGCAGGGAGGGTAATTGGTGTTAGAACCTTTTTTTCCTCTACATCTGAAGTTTGAGGTAAAAATAAACACAAATGAAGTTTCTCGTCTCCTGGTCTGCTCTGCAGATGAAGTGCTGTGAGGTGCCAGATGCAGAGGACAAGGAGGGAGCCATTAATGAAAACAGAGATGCAAATGTACCCCAGTCAGTGTATGGAGACAGTAACGGGCACTGCACTAACAAGGGGTGGTGTTCATTGCAAAGCTGTTATTCTGTTTATTTGAAGTGAAATTAAACACGCTGGCAGCAAAAGAGAAATCTCATCTGAGGGAAAAACAGACATCATAATCCTAATGCAAATCATGTTTTTCTTGTAAGTCATTTACTACAAATACATATTAGCATAAACACTCTAAGACGCCTTTTGGTGCTACTGGAAAAAACACACATTTTGGCAGAGGAAAGAAAACAAACTGTTTTTGAGGACTTTGTTCAGAAACACAGCTGGCTGACTTATGTATGACCAAGCTGCAGTCAGATCACTTGGCAAAGTAGTGTAAGTGTTGGACAGACAAACCCGCATTTGCTTATATGGTTAATAGCATTGGGGACTTGGTGGGAGCACCTGGAGTTGACTAACCATGTACAGTAGGACATTAATGGACAATCAGAGCTGCTAGCATTCTGTAGCGGTAGTGGTGACAGTACTTAGAGTGACACTAACCTCACCGGCACCTTGGATGAGAAAGCTGTCTTACCTAACAACAAAATAGTTGCTTATTTGTGTATCACTCAGCTGTAGATCCTCAAATCATCTCTGAATTGGTGCTGACACTGTCCTTCCTTCTGGAGGGTGGCTACTTTCGCTCCTCATGGTCACTGTGTGTGTTGCAAAGTAGCCACCTCTCCAAGCTCACTCCCATGATAGACCACAATTTCAATACAAATTAGTAAACAAAATGTGAAGTTGTAATTCATCACGGGAACAAACTTGCAGTACTTTAGAACAGGGCTCAAAATTTCAAGTCCTAAGCTACTAGCCAGGCCTTAAAAGTTACTCGCCACCAGTTGCCCCACCTAACCCCTACCCTGCCCCGGCCTTAACTCTGCCAGGTCAGCGGTGTGACGCAGAGTCAAAAGATCAGTAACAACGCACAGTACAGAAGTCAGTGGTGCAATGCAGAATACAGAGGCCAGCTGTTTGACGCGCAGTGCAGAGGTCAGCAATGTGACGCGCAGTGCAGAGGTCAGCGATGTGACGTGCAGTGCAGAGGTCAGCAATGTGACGCACAGTACAGAGGTCAGGGTGAGACGCACAGTACAGAGGTCAGGGTGTGACGCACAGTACAGAGGTCAGGGTGTGACGCACAGTACAGAGGTCAG
>NW_017306379.1:1869072-1897194 GCF_000935625.1 Nanorana parkeri
GCTGCAGCTTCAGCTCCACGAAGCGGGCACTCAGAGAGGCGGCTATGATAGCACCTGTCAGCGTTCCCTCTTTCTCCTCCCGACCGCTGCAGCTTCAGAGCGGCTGGAAGGAGAAAGTGAGAGCGATGACAGGTGCGATCAGAGCCACCTCTCTGAGTGCCCGCTTCGTGGAGCTGAAGCTGCAGCGGCCAGGAGAGGAGAGAGGGATCGCAGAGAGCTACTGCCGGCTCTGGATGTGACACTACTGCCGCGGAGATCGTTCGCTTCTGTTCTCTCATCTCGGACGCTCGTACCTGCAGCAGCCTACAAAGAATGAACAGAAGCGAGCGGGCGGTAGTGTCCCATCCCTGGTCCCGCCGGCAGCGCACTCCATCTCTGACATTCCACTCGCCCCCCTGCAATTTTCACTCGCCAATTGCGAGGGGGCGAGTGGAAATTTTGAGGCCTGCTTTAGAACACACACAGGAACCATAGAGAACAAAAGTTGCCACCCTCCAGAAGGAAGGACAGTATCGGCTGTTGTATGTCCCGTTTTTCACTTACCTTAACTTGTGATGACGTGATCATCCAACGCTGGCTCTTTCTTCTCTCTGTTTGCTTCCTGCAGGGATCCTTCTTCCGGGTATCCAAGTCACTGACTGTTTGATGTAGACAATCCCATTTGTTGTCCACCAGAGCTGTCCTCTCTGGATCCATAATACTGCAGATGTTGGTCCAAGGGGAGTCAAGGTGACCTGCTGGCAAGGGTCACTGCATGGTGCTGGATTAGTGGTCCCTGCCAGCGGAAACAGTGTCAGTGAGGGTCCTGGATGAGGAGACTTCTGTGAGTATAATTGGCTTCAAAAGGTGAGAAAAAAAACCCACTTGTTTAGAGTGGTATAGGGTGGGAGGGAGGGATGGTAGGGAAAAAGATTTTGAGTGGAGTCTGGCTTTAAGATGACTCTAGGCATGTTCTGAGGAACAAAGGGAATGTGCAGAAGTATGGGTAACTAGATCAGATCTTTGCTTCATCTATTACCCCTGAGATGGTGGAGGACCGACCATGATGGCATCTGATACCTGCTATTTAAATATTAGGTCAGTATCAAGAAACATGCTTCTCATGCTGTGCACATGGTCTGAGAACATAAGAGGTGTATTCCCTAGGTTTAAACCAGCTGGATGTGTTTACTCCCACTTTGATGTTCACCTCTGCCCTCGATTTACAAGCACTTCTGTCTTGTCTGGGTTCAGTTTGAGTCGGTTTGTGTTGTAAAGTAGCCACCCCTCCAAGCTCACTCCTGTGATAGACTACAATCTCCCATTTAGTTTACCTGTTTGTATTGAAGTTATAGTCTATAACGGGAGCAAGCTTCAAGTGATGGATATTTACAACACACACACAGGGACCATGGGGAACAAAAGTAGCCCCCCTCCAGAAGGGAGAACAGTTTTAGGGGTTCAGTGTGGGTTGCTATGCTGTGATGGAGCTCCATCCATATGTGCATTGCTTGTACAGCTCCCTTGCACTCCCTGTAGAGGTGCCGGGAGCCAGAATGTGACGTCACTCCAGTTACACAAGGGAGCTGTAAGCAGTGCACGTATAGATGGCAATCCCTCACGGCCATACCCCAAGCCCACCCCACCACAAACTGACACTGGCCACCAGGCAGTATATTTTGAATGGCTGCTTGGCACAAGAACTGACAGTGCTGCACTGGGGGGAGTCTGAGAAGCCTCTTACCTAGAAAAGTGGAAGGCATGTGGCGAGCCACTGAACATGGGGTCGCGACCCACTTTTGGGTCACGACCCACTAGTTGAGAACCACGGCTTTAGACAAACTCCTGATGCCCTACCAAATGTCGGCAAGTGTGAGGGGAACTGTGCCCAAGCTTTCCCAAGTCAACATGGTGATGGTTCCAATGGCTAGCTTTACCATATCACTTGAAAGGATTAGTAGATATGGATCTGTGGTGGATATTCACTCGTCTGTTCACTAGTTTACATTCTCAAGTATACTGGCAGAAACAGAAGGATCTCGCTTTTTATATTATATGAGGTGTACAGCACAGTCAGGCCATAAAGGGCAGTGCAACTAATGGCTTAGCTTTTACCAGGTTGAAATTCTGCATTTTAGAGGAAGGGAATCGCATGGCATCCAGCACAAGGCTGCACAACTGGTTAAATGTGTTTAAAATGATTGTGGTTACATATTACAGTATCAGGGCCGATATGAAATGTATGATGATTTCTGTTTACAGGCAGAGAGAATCTTCAGTCATAATTATGTGTTTATTTCTGCTGCTGTCATAGAAGTAAAGTGCCAATTAGCAGGGCCTGAAACGCGTGGTAGATATGCAGGTCTCAACCTTCCCCTTTTCTTTCCGAGTTTTGTTTCTCTGTAGATGGCTTTCTACTTAATGTCTCTGAGAATCTGACAGCCTAACTAATGAGTACAATGAAACCAGTGGCCAGGGAGTGGTTAGTGTCATAAATTCAAAGTGCACCTGTCATTTTCCAGTTGTATGCAGCAAAGGAGGAGCTCAGGGAAGCTTGATGTGACCATTTTTTGTTTTTAATTTCTAAAGGTTTGAAAGTGTTTTGAAAGACTAGTGTCTGCGCTTTAAAGAACTGTTCTTAATTGTTTATTTCCTTGCATGAAAATGGATTTCAAGTAGAAATCTAACACTTTTTCCCATCTAGCGTCCCCCTTACTCGATCAGCGATATGCCAGCACAGGATAACACTACCGGTGGCTCTGAAGGGGTGATCTACAGTAAATGAATTCACGGGTCTCCCTGTCTTGCCTCTATAATAAACCTCATAATGGATTCACAGCACACCAGCACACCTTAAGTACTAGGGTTGGTTGCTATGGGTTACGACAACTCTGAAATCTTCTTGTCTTAGCCCATCAGCACTTACCACCCTTTCTGGTGATCGATTGAAGTGAATTCCAGTCTGTAGATATGATGCTTGAACCTTTTATTGCAGAACTTCAGGGAGAGAGGTAGAGGGTTAGGATCATCCAGGCAGATGTAGACTCCATTGCACTGCAGAGTGTGGTTACTGTCTCCATGCCCAACAGGTAGAAAACCTGGCACAGCAATACTTGAAGTAGAAGTAATAGTCCTTGTCTTCAATATTAACCACTGGACCTGCTGCTTTCAAACTCCAGGGTCATCACACGGCTAGTCCCCAGGCTTCAAGTCTAGCTATCTCAGAGAATTCATAGCAGCCTCCCCCCAGGCTGGGCCCGGGGAAGAAAAAGAGAGCTCACACGGTCCACCCCCTAAATTTAATAGTACTCTTTCCAGTAGGGTGCTACACCCATATGGCTTGATTGCACACTGCAATTCGCATGCACAGGTGTGAAAAGGACCTTAATGCTCAGCCCTGTGTGTGTGTGTGTGTGTGTGTGTGTGTGTGTGTGTTTACACGCACTAGCAGGTGAGCTACATTTTCTGCACACATGGGCTATGTATGCTTGCTATGGCTAGTAAGTCTTGCTATGGAATAGTAAGCCCCACTTACCAATGCAACTTTGCTATCAAGAGGTCAAGGTGGAGAATTGCGTGATATGTTGTTATAAGGAAAGACGTAGATCAGGAGTAGGCAATCTTGGTATTCCAGCTGTGGTGAAACTACAAATGCCATCATGCCTCTGCCTCTGGGAGTCATGTCTGTGGCTGTCAGAGTCTTGCAGTGCCTCATGGGATACCGAATACCGATACCGGAAGTCCCATTAAGGAAGCCAGCCTGCGTGTAATGACTCGCCACCTGGCTTCCTGATTAGCAGAGAAGCCGTCCCCATGCTTCTCATCAATAGGTCACGAGAAAGGATGGAGCCAGCTTTCTGGCCAATCAGGAAGCCGGGCCAGTGACGAGGGAGCATAGAGTCGTCTTCCCAGGCCAATCAGGAAGCCGGGCAGCGTGTAATGACTCGCTGCCCGGCTTCCTGATATAGAGAGTATCAGGCTAGGCATCGGAGCATTTGGGCGAGTACTAGTATCGGTATCGGTGCATCCCTAATGCTGACCTTTGGCTTGTCCCTGGAAATCCTTGTTTGCTGCTTGCCCTGACCTTCAGCTTGTTCCCCGGTATCCTGGTCTGCAACCTGCAAAAGAATATGGACACCGGCACTCCAATAGCAGATATAATACGTCTATTTATTGATGTACATGCAAAAAGGTAGCATAGCACACTGAACTGATCTGCCTGATGAAGGGGATCCTGTGTGACCCCGAAACGTTGCACTAAGTGTGCTATGCTACCTTTTTGCATGTACGTCAATAAATAGACGTATTATATCTGCTATTGGAGTGCCGGTGTCCATATTCTTTTGCATCACTGTGACGGTGGCCATCCGTTGACTACCAAGCACCCGTGTTATTCTAATGGATATGCGGTCAGGAGTGCAATGGGTACATGGTCTGTAACCTGGTCTGCAACCTGTCCCAACCTCTGGCCTTGTCTCCTGACATCTGTCATCCACTCTTAGCTTAGTAGGGTGAACCTCGGGGCCACGACCTGAGTCATCACCTTTAGGAGCTCTGGTGGATACTGGCTGGCTTTTGGACTCCATGCCCTGGGGGATCCCACACTACCTACTCAGCATTGCAGCACTCTGCCTAGTCCTTGAACTTCTACCTGAGCCCATCTTCCACTCACCTTATCCAGCTCCATGGCTCTTGTACCTACTAGTACTTCTGCTCTGGGCGATGTCTGTTTACACTCCTTGCTCCTTTTGATTTAGGTGTCCCTGCAAATGTAGCTAGGGACCACATCCATGATTCCGGATCAATTCTATGAGTTATGATTCTGACAGTTCTGCTGTAAAGGCTGATTCCTTGTCAAAATTATAATAACACAAAGCTGAATTATTTGTCTTTTATATTGGCCTTAATTTTAAGCTTTAAAAAATCAAATTTATACCCATTTGACTCCAGGTGCACAACTTTGTATTCTGCGCTGTATTTGGAAAAGCAGAACTATATAATTTATATTTTGGATGGCATAAGGCAGCAAAGTATTAGGGCCAATAGCTTCTCAGCAACTTGAGTAAAAGAGATTAATGCAGTTTAGGGCTCTGGCTTAGTACAAATGAAGGCTATGAATGCTTAATTGTTGTTGAAGCTAAAACATGGGAGGTCTGACTGCAAGTAACCTGCGGTTATCTACTCTCTCCACAAACGACATTTCTCTCTGGAGACCAGCGGTGCCCTACCCACAGCCTCAGCTTGCTGCTTTCTTTTGCAGTAAGCTCTGCTGAGTGTCATTTGACCGTTGGGCCTTGTTGATGCCACTCATGCTTACCTCTGCCCAGCCAACAAGACCTCTGCTACAATGGATAAATAAACTGGCCCGGCTGATAGTTGGAAAAATAGTCATGTCATTTCCTGTGTTTACACCATTCTTCAACGAAGAATAATACAAATCTCTTGTTAGCCCCCCCCCTGCTGCTCAGACAGCTGGATAATGTTAATTATAACAGGCACCTTCTTATTGTATCTTATTACAGAACATGTTCTGGATCGCCTGGGATCTCTAAGAAAACCACGTGGGGGTCTGCCTTTCAAGCTGTCCCTCATTATTCTTCAACAAACAGCATTTATAAAAGTAGGTGAAATACATTCCAAAGGACATTTTGATGCTATATGGACACTTTTTATTCTTTATATTCTTATACTCTGCATTATTGTTATAACTTATCATCCTTTATTTATGAAGCAGTAACATATCACACAGCAGTGTGTATTAAATAATAAATGGGTGAAAGTTACAAAGGGAGGTTGGCATGTCTCAGCTATCTTTCTCCACGGCTGTCCACTTTACTGGTCAGATATTGACAATCTTCCTAGATTTAGACTTATTTGAAAGGACTGGCCCTCTTCATTAGACCAAATCCTTCTGTCCCTTTTTTGTCTCCTTAATTGTCTCTTTTTTTATTAAAGTGATACTAAACTCGTGTTTTAACCCCTTCATGACTGAGGCCTTTTTTTTTTTAAATCACTTAAAACCCCCGAAAATTATATATTTTCTGAATGCCAAGACCCTATAGAATAAAACGGTGGTAGTTGCAAGAAAAACTGCAGTACCCCAAAAAGTCCATAGAAGACGCTTTAAAAGCCCCCACAGGTCATCAATTTAGAGATATCCCAGAACACTTGCCCTAGAATTATTGCTCTCACTCCGGCGTGCGCGGAGATACCCAACATGTGTAGCTCGTTCGTCGTTTTCATACGTAGGCGCACTCGCACTTCAATAGCTTATAGCTGGGCTGAAGGAGCCCAGAACTGACAGCCCAGGGACCGGAAGTGATGCAATTTGCATCGCTCCCGGTCCCATAGAACGGGGAGGGGATCGATGAACGGAAGTTCGTCGACCTCCTCCCCAGCTTCCCGTGGACACCAAGGACGCCGGTCCCGGGCCCGTAGGAGGGGCAACAGAGCCCGGGAAGCACGTCGGCAGTGTCCGGCGGGGGGGCGGCCCCTTCTTTGGGACACAGAAGCTATCTGGCGACAGGTAAGCCAGAATCGCTTCTGTTGTAAAGCCGACAGTCGGCTTTACAAGTTTAAACAGAGTTGTTAGCTATTGCCGCCGGGAGTCTGTTTAAACAGCCCCGATGCTGGCGACGTACACTGTACGTCGTCAGTCACGAGGGGGTTAAATCTTACAAATGTATTTAAGTACCTTAACTATTAACAAAAATGTATCTTATTTGTGTATCACTCAGCTGGATATCCTCAAATCATCTCTGAATTGGTGCTGACATTGTCCTTCCTTCTAGATGGTGGCTACTTTTGTTTCCCTGGTCCCTGTGTGTTTGTTGTAAAGTAAAGCTACAATTTCATGTTTAGTTTGCTAATTTGTACTGAGATTGTAGTCCATCACAGGAATGAGCTTGGAGCGGTGACTACTTTACAACACACACAGGAACCATGGGGAACAAAAGTAGACACCCTCCAGAAGGAAGGACAGTGTCAGCATCAATTCAGAGATGATTTGAGGATCTGCAGCTGAGTGATCCATAAATAAGATACCTTTTAGTTAATAGTTAAGGTACTTGAATTCATTTTTAAGGTTTAACTACTGAGTTTAGCGTCACTATAATGCATAGACCTCTATAAAAACAAATGTACCATTTGCCCCATTCCCTGCAGAAAATGCATTTTTAATGGTGCACCCGGTGACCACCTCTCACCTTTATTCTTCAGTCAGTGTGAACCGATTTTACTCACATGCAGATGGCTCAGAGGCTTATGGGACAAGACCCCTGTGACCATGGCCATATTTAAAGTTTTTCTTTGGATACTGTCTTGGGATAGTTTGGGTGGGAAGCGCAGCTAAAGGCAACTTTTTTATTGTGCTCCCAATTGCGTCCATATACAATAGCAGCCATTGAATTTGCTTGAAATGTATCACTTCCAAGGACACAGTCCACTCACCAATATCTTCATTGTGGAGTTGTCTTGCCCACTTTTATTAAAAGTCCAAGACAGAACGGGTTTTACCTGCACAGGGGTTACCCAGCATTTCTCTGCCACACACAATCATTCAGCCCCCTGGATTTTCCTCAATGCATCACTGCTCTGGCCCTCGGGCTTCAAGTGTATTTCCAATTTTGCAGTCAAACTTTAGAAAACCTCTCTATGTTTGTTATGTGTTCCTATTCTCAGAACATAATGAAAAATAATAAAAAATATATATATTTGTTTTGTTGCAGCAGGCAACATTGCTTATTCTATTCATGGTACCTTACAATTACATTTATTTATATAGCGCCTGCATATTCCGCAGCTCTGTACAATTGTTTAGACAGACAAGTAAGAAACACTGACAGGCATCAGTGACATGGAGAATCAGTAGGTGTGGAGGACCCTGCCCAAACGAGCTTACAATCTAAGAGGACCAAAGACACAGTGGTCCTAAGTTCTTATAAAAAGACTTAGGACTAAGATTTGAGGTTTGTGTTTTTCTCATTAATGTCATTAACATACAATGCAGAAGCCAGGGTTGAAATCCTTTAACCCCTCACAACCCTTCCTAACATTACAAAGAAGGAGAAGCCAAGTATACATTTTAACCCCTATGAAGCCAGGAAACACTAACCCAAGAAAAAGCAATTTAAACTGCAATAATTTTAACTATATTTTATCTTATGCTATGTGAATGGGAACATGTAAAAAATACAAAATAAGTGTTATCCCAGTTTGGCAGCAAAAGTGAAAATACACTTTAAGGTCCATGTCTGCTCCTCCACAGACAGATCTATCTAAGACTGTGCACACATTGCAGACATGTGCACCGGTAAAAAAATTGTTTAGTTTCGTTTTCTCGGGACTCGAATTCGGACGATATTCGTTAGCGGTAGTCTGTACGAAGTTTCGTTTATGTTTTGTGTTCGTTTCCACCCCCCTTCCCCAGGCCATTACAGGGTATGTTGGGTTGGTGGCACTACTAAGTGGAGATCCTTCACCATCCAGACCTCAGCTACAGCAGTCCATGACAGATGCTGAGTTTTATATAGCCACCTGCTCACCGTACAGACCTATGATCATACCTCTTAGCAGTGGGAAGACTTTTAGCACCAACTTCCTTTGTGGTATTGAGATGTCATGTAACTGAACGCTGAGAGCTGCAAAAAAGATTTTCACTCTAAACAATGTTCTTTAGGTATACACACCTCTATCCATGGCCACCAATTAATGAGACACCATGGTACTTTGCATGGTACACTTTATTTAGCCCAAAGAAATGTGTCCCTACCATGAAATGGCTAGTTGGTTAATTTGACACCCAGTCTTAAAGTTAACAGTCCTCCTCTGAATACTTCACATAGTTTCCCCTGATTATGGGGTCATTTTAACTGGCTTTCACCCATATTGTCTGTAGAGTGTGCCATTAGAGTGTACTTTCCTCTGGTTTATACACTGAAGGAACAGTTTTATGTATTCTGTAGAGCTTTTCATGCTATGCACAATCTATAAAAATATTATAAAGAAACTCTCCTGCATTTTATATCTTTTCTGCCACTTAACAACAAACAACTCTTTTTGTTCTTGTAAGTGTCCTTTCTTACATTGTCACAAGCACGGATTCTGTTTCTTCTATAAAATATATTAGACACATTAGTATCTCTGCAAAAAGAGGCTTCTTATGATATCAAGGTCAGCATATTTTCCAAACAGATGTAATCTGCAGCCATTTTAGCAGAAAAATACAATGAAAGCTACTTGAAAGGAAAAAAAAAATAAAGTTCAGGTTAAAATGTTTGATACAATTGAAGTTTAGTCCTCTTTATAAAGGACTGCTGTCCTTGGCGGTGAGTAACATCACAGCACAATAGCAAGATAAATACTGCATAAAATATCTTGAGGAAGTCAGAAAAGAGTTGATAGTGAGCAATCAATGAGGGAAATCTGAAAGGGACCTAAATTAGTAAACCCTTTAAGGAATCTTGTAATGAGATATGTACATTGGTGGCCATTGATGACCACCCTAAAAAGCTAGTTGCCTGGCTGTCATGTCTGGCTTCAATATTGTCCAACCCAAGACTAGACATGTGTGATTCATTTCGTTCCGAATCAAAATTCATAAAAATTTTCAGAAATTCGGACATTCTGACACATCCGAATTTCCAAATCCCAGTGCATCCAAATGCATCTGAATCTGAATTTCCGTTTCCGAATTTTGGATCCCATCCGAATATCGTTCAAAAACTAAATTGAATCGAACATGTGACTTTTCTGGCCAATCAGATGTGTTTTTTTGGTTTAATGCATCCTAATGGGTCTGAATCCGAATTTTGGTTTTGCATTCGGGAGCTCCTGAATGCCATTTGGGTTTGGGAGCCTGAGGTTTAGTTTTAAGTATATATGGGTCACAATGTTGCCGCAATGAATATTTGTTCGTATTATAGAATACTACTTATATATACATAATGCTAAAACTGAGGCTCGAACTGAGTCCGAATTTCCAAATAGCATTCTAGAGCTCTTGAATGCCATTCGGGTCTGGAAGCCTCAACTTTAATATGGCTCCCAGACCCATACCGCTTTCTGGAACTCCCGAATAGTATTCGGAAATTCGGACTCTTGAATGCCATTTGGGCCAAAGTGCTTCAGCTTTAGTATTAATATCTGTATATTTTCTGGTTTTTGCAATGAATATTTGTAAACTCAACCGAAACAAGCTAAAATTCGGATTTCGTCCAGATCCGAATTGAATTTCAGATCTGAATCACGAAATCACGAAATTTTCGAACCAAACCAAATTTTTCCGCAGCTTACATGTCTACTTTTCTGATCCGCATGCTTGGTCCAGGTAAGTGACTCAGAAAGTACTGAAGTCAGAGGCCCAACGTTATGCCAGACAACTCACATTTTTAGCTGGAGATCAGCAATGGCAGCCACTAGACTTGTGCGCCGTCAAAAAAATTGTTCCGTTTCGTAATATCCATTATTTCGTATTTCAGAATTCGTATCCGAAACTCAATTCGGATTCGTACGAAATATGGATTTTCGTTAGTTTCGGCACATTTTCGTAACTTTACGAACATTCGTTATGATGAAGATATTAAAACAAAACTACGATCAACTCGATTATAAATGTACTTTGCTTTTTAACTTCAATAAAACGAATGTTCGTAACGGAACGAAAATACGTCAACGGAATTTCGTATTTCCTGCCTGTATTGTAAATCAACTCTCAGCAGCAGAAGAGAACCTCTGATTGGTCAACCAAAACGAAATACGAATTCCGTTAACGGATTCCGTATCCGAATTTCGTATTTCGTATTAAAAAAACTACCATCAGCATCAACTCCAATATAAATGTACTTTGCTTTTTAACTTCAATATAAGGAATGTTCGTAACTGAACGAAAATACGTCAAGGGAATTTCGTATTTCTTGCCGGTGTATTGTATTGTAATGCAACCCTCATCAGCAGCGGATCCGTATTTCGGATTAAAAAAAAAAATCTTGTCATGTTGTTCAACCTCATTTACAGGGGTAATATTAGTTCCTGTTTCAAATAAATTCGGATCCGAAATTCGTTAACGGAATTTCGTATTTCGGACATAAATTCGGAAACTGCCATTCGGATTTCGTATGCTTACGAATCTACGAATTTCAGGAAAATTCGTACGAATTTCGATTCATAACGAAACGAATCGCACCTGTCTAGCAGCCACCGTGTGTTGATAAGTTTACTGTAATTGACTGTAGCAATGGAAGGGCCAAAGTGCTTATAGTGGACCTAACTTTAGGTATATATTTCATTTTGCCTACATGAGTGATAAATAATGAGTAAGTATAACACTTCCAGGTAGTTATTACCTCTCTCAGAGAGCACAGTACAATGACAATGCCTCTATCTGCTGTTCTCTCTAAGACAGAGCCATCTTTATTCAGGCTGCATACATGTAAAAACCAGCCCCTGATACAGTGATAATCCCACAAAAAAACTGCTGACGTGTTCAGACCTTACTGTGGGCCTTAGTCATAGCATTGGTATAAAGTATATATTGGGATGATCGCTGTATCTGGTGCCGCTTTTTACATGTATGCAGTCGTTGGGGTCCAGCAGAGATCTTTTTTCAGCTGTGAAGTTGGCTTGAATGAGATAAAAGCAGCTTTCTCTATGTATTTCATCTTTATTCAAGCATTGTTCAGGGTCAGCATGACTCCCTACTCTGAACATTGCTTTAATCAACAGCGCCGTTCAAGAGTGAGAGAGCTGTTGATTGCTGCAGTGTTGGCTAGGGGGGCGGGGGGTGACATTCCTCTGGAGAATGGAGCCATTGCTTCTTTGTGTCTTGGAAAAATGGTATCTTACATCTTGTTGCAGCACTTAATGTAAAAAAAAAGTAAATCAGCCCCATGTTTATTACTGTATATGCCACTGCAATTCAGTAATAAAAGGTACATTTAGGCTTTAAAAACTGTTCCTGGTGTACCTAGACACACTGGGACTGTGCTGATTGTAGCCCCTACAACCTTCTGTGGAGTGACTACTAGAAATTCAGTATTGCTAGTGCTGTAATCAGTCTAGCTGATTTATAGTTGGCTATTATTTGGTTGAGTCCAGGTGTTTTGTTATTGATTGTACCTGCCTGAGTGGTGTGTGACCCTTCTCCAGTGTGGGGCAGCCAGTAAGAGAACATCTTGTCTATGCCTCACCAGCCAATCACTGGGAGTTTCATGGTCGGCGGTGCATGCTGGGAGAGTGCATATATACTCAGGGGATTACCATGAGCTCTAGTCCAGCCTGCCCCCAGGGCTTAGCCTGGGGGTGGGATGCTCAAAGATGGAAATGCTGACTAGGCCTCAAGCCTAGAGGAGGCCACACATGTGGACCCTGGAGGGGTCAGGAACTGATTGAGGAAGAGCACCAGGGAAGCTACTGTAGGTGCCTGGTACTGGTATGGATCTCAGGAGTAAGTCTGGCGTCTCTCCTATTTAAGATCTCATGCCTATCCCTGTACAGCTGTTGCTCTATTGACCAGTGTTAGCCTGTTCTCCTATTGATACTGCACTGCAGAAGTCTGAAAGGGAATTGGTGAGTCTGGAGTCTGATCTATTTTTGCCATGGATGTCCTAAGCCCTATACCCTCTCTCTAACTTATGAAGTTCTGCAATAAAGCATTTAAAAATGCACTTAAAGTGACTGGCGATTAACTTTCTTGATCATACATCCCTTCACTTGCAAAGGATCTGTACCTGAGAGGGAAATGTCAGCCCTCGCTGCCCTTAGTTGGACCATCTCAGGCCTCTGGGGGTCAGGGGGACGCTACATGATGATCATGGAGTTTATGAAATGGTGCTCATAGCGTGCCTATCTGTGTGTCTGTCTGTGTGAATCTGATCTGCTTAAAGTATATGATCTTTTCAGTGAGTGTTACTTTGTTAATAAACCTTGTTTATATTTATCATTTGTATATATGCTCTGCTCATTACATTTTCCTCTGCTTCCTTACTCAACCACCCATGGAAGGTCAAAATTTGTGCTCTTCTCCTTTCTTACACAACCACTCATAGAAGGTCAAAATGTGTGCTCCTCTCAAATCCTTACTCAATCACCCATGGAAGGTCAAAATGGTTCTTCAAATCATGAATGGACAGGCAGATGTCCTGCTACCTGAACTTCTCTGGGAGATATCTGCCTGTCTATAGTGACCCTTGTTACGTTTAAGGCTGAAACTCAGGATAAGCACATATTGTCTATATACGGGGGGCATGCATATTCTTATTGCAATCTAGGTGTGTTTTGTGTATTTCTTCCAGTTCTGTGCAGTAATTCACTGTGAAAATTTGCCTCTGTGCAGGAGCTTCCTTTTATAAAAACCAGGCACTGCACTGCTGTTCTTCAATGTGCAAGGCCGGTCTTGTATCTGCCCCCCTCCCCCCCCCCCCCCCTCTAGTTTTCTGCAGGCAGCCTGTAGTTGGTGGGGCCTACCGGGTCCCTTTCATAGCTCTGCTTTCTGTGCAGACTATGACACTAGAGTTGGAAAGTGTTTGAACATCTGTCAGATTTTTCTGGTCATCTGTTTCTCTATTGGACAATGTTTCCCTCATTTCCTGCCTTAGTGTCAACCATGATAGAAAGTGAAGAGAAATCTCCGCAAAAGGATACAGAGAGCCCTAAAATACCTGACAAAAGTTTTACCCTTCTCCCGCTATCTTCAAAACGACAAAAAAAAAAACTTGGGTAGAGTTCCACTTTACAGGATAAGCCTATTTGAATATGCCAGTCAACATTTCCCCACATCTACACAGATTCCTAAGACTAAACCTATCACTTAGGGTAGCTTGTTAGTCCTTGCTTGCAATCCTAAAATACCTGCCTTCTGCAAATTCAGAATTTGTGATTAATTAGCAAGCTAGCAGAGAGTGTGAAGTGTCCTCCTATCTGCATAAGATACTCAAGTTTCTGATATCTCTAGAGAAGTGTATTTCAAAGTAATCTGTAATGAACGGAACATTTTACACTCCAGAAAAACAAGTGGGTAATCATTAGGAGAGTACAGTTATCCCACAAATCATTTGTACTAAAAATGAATAATCCCTTGTATCCTTGTTTCATTTTGTTGAAAATCTTTTTTGATGCTCCCAATTAATGTGATCAGTGGAATCATTGTGTTTATACACACAAATAATGTGAGGGCTTTCTTTATATCAAGATAATAACAAAGATATTAACATAAAATGAATCTCCCAAAGAAAATCCCCTGAAAATTAGTTTATTGGTTAGATAGGCGGAGGAATTCTACCTGTTTTGAAGTACATCTAAAGGCTGCTGTGTGGCAGTCTAAACAGGTACCAGATCCAATTACTATGTGATGCAAGAGCCTCGTTATCTAAAAAAACAAAAAACTTATTTTACCTCTGTTCAGTCAGCCGAATTCTTCTTCATTTGTATCTCGCACGCTCCCCCTCCAGGACACTACAGCTACAGAGTCAGTGCTGCCAATCCAGAAAACAGTGGAGAGGGATCGGTGTGGTCAGCTGCTGACAAGCTACAGGCTTATGAATCAGTAACTGCCCCCCTGCAACATCATCTCCTCCCACTGTAGTCCAAGAAGCAACAGTCTACATGAGGGACAATGCTGCTTTGAATTCAAAAGCAGTGCAGCACTGTTGTCCCCCCATCACATCAAATGCATGATGTGGACTTTACTTGAAGGATCAACAGGCATTTGTGGCACTCTGCAGGTGGTCTAAGAGAAAATTGTGCTTGCAAAAACACTTCCAATTAGATGCACATCTTTTTATTGGGAGGCCATTGGTACGGGATGGTGGACATCTTCTTCTGGAATACGGCTGGCAAACGTCTTTCCAGAAATTGCCCTCAGGCGGCCGTTTCACCCATTAATGGCTGTGAACTGAACCGTCCTCAGGTGGCTTAGTTCACAGACACACTGGTTCAATTCAAGCAATTCTGTAACTTGGGATCATTGTGATTGGAGGAAGGAGAAACTCATGAATTCATTATTTATTAGTTCCTAATCAACATCTGCAGGAGATTCGGGGTAGGAAGAGGAATGGTGGGTAATTTGAAACTCTTTAAATGAGGACACCTGTTCCAAGGACAACTAAGAGGGAAATTCCCCTCCCTTTGGGAGGCTTCCTCTAACACCCTGTTACATCTCCAGGATGCAAAATATAATCTGACAGGAGTTGTAACTTTTCTCTATTCTATTTAAAACAAAAAAATAAATGTTGACTTTACATACACTTTAAAAGCTCTTTATTCCTTCCTCTCTCATATTACACCTCTCCAGCAATTCCTAGACAGTGGCTGGAACTTAAGGTGGCAATACACTGTGCAAGTTCTCAGTCAGCTGATCGAAGGAGCCATTTGGAAAATTCTTTGTACAAACAAAGTCAGTAGCCAATGAGCTGCTGGGTTTGTTGGGGTATTCTGACAGAGCCAGACAGCCAGACAGCCAGAAGACAAAAGAAACAACGGGGATCCCACGTTCAAAGCACTTGTAGCATTGATGGAGGAATCTGCTCTATGTTTTCCGTTCAACTCATGGGTGGTGGTCATTCAACCCGTGAGTAGTGTATGGCCAGCTTTAGACTTTTCAAGGTAAAGTCTGACTGTCAGAGCTATAGGCACCAGAGTTTGACCTAGTGCATTCAATATCACCATTAAGGTGAGACAAAACTCAAGAGTTAAATCTTAAAAATGCATTCAAGTACCCTAACTATTAGTGAAGCTATACATTGTTTGTGTACCACTCGGCTGTAGATCCTCAAATCACCTCTGAATTGGTGCTAACACTGTCCTTCCTTCTGGAGAGTGGCTACTTTTTTCTCCTTGGTCCCTGTGTGTGTTGCAAAGTAGTCACTGCTCCAAGCTCGCTCTTCTGAGGACTACAATCTCATGTTTAGTATACTAATTTGTATTGAAGCTATAGTCTATCACTGGAGCGAGCTTGGAGTGATGGCTACTTTACAACACACCCAGCGACCATGGGGAACCAAAGTAGCCACCCTCCAGAGGGCAGGACAGTGTCAGCACCAGTTCAGAGATGATTTGAGGATCTACAGCTGAGTGATACACAAATAATGTATAGCTTCGCGGATAGTTAGGGTACTTGAATACATTTTTAAGATTTAATTCCTGAGTTTAGGGTCACTTTAAGTAACAGACCTGAACAGACACCCTCATCTGCCTCTTGAATACTTGCCTCTTTAAGAGGACACTTATGAGGGGTGTGGCTGTTACTCGGTAGTGCCAGCACAGAGCAGTGAAAGGGGAAAGCAGGAAGCAGCACTTTCACTGAGTAAAAATGGTAAGTTAAATGGTATGTATGGTATGTTTCCAAGCAAAAATGGTTTAGAATTAAAATCATGACACAGAGTGAGACCTCAATTGGGCTTTAAATATTGCACATGCCGTAAATCCAGATGACCCACACAATAAATTAATTAGTGAAAAAATAATTTTGAATTAAATAAATGAGGAAATAAATAATGTATCTCTTCATGCCTGGGCCTAGGTGACCTTCCACAAACTCAGGTCTACATCCTACAGCAGCTGCTGTTAAACAGTTTTATCGGTTTCAGTATTATATCAAACTCGCTTTCATTATCTTGCCAACTGACTATTATACCTGGATTGCTAACTTGCAAAGTAAACCATTCTCTCCACTCCTTGGCAGTGGTGCCCAGGCAGCTGGCTTTGCACAATGGAAAAACAGTCACTGAACTGCCCCCGCCAGCATCTCTCAAAGACATCAGGAGGAAATCGGGAGTTCTTTGGCGACTCCCTTACTTATTATGTTATTTGTTGTTTAATTAGCATCCAGACAATACAGCTGCGGAGCTCTCCACCTCTTCCAAGTGGTATTTAAAACACCGAAATTGAATGGATCTTGAAATGCAGCTTTTTGGCACTTTGAAGTGTTTCAAGATGGACTTGGACGTGGTGGTTGTGTAACCGTCCTACTTAGACATAAATTATTATGAGTCATGTTGGATATAAAGTCACCGAAAAAATGAGCTTTTTGAGCTTTAAGAAAAAGTCGCACTTTTGTCTTTGTAATTTTAGGAATATACAAAATGCTTCACGCAATGTCACAAAAATAACTAAATACATTGTGGCATGTGGATTCGAAGCATTCCTATATAAAAAAATAATTTACTTAAAGCTAAACTCCAGGCAGATCCAATACACCAATTCATGCAGGTACGTGTATCACCCATCACCATTTGTGAGGTTGCTACTAGACATTTAGTGATTACCAGGGCTGTAGTCAGCCTGGCTGGATTATAGTTGCCATCTATCGGGCTAATTCCAGGTGTCTGGCATTTAGTGTGCCCCCCCCTGGGTGGAGTGTGACTCTGCTGTATTGTGGAACAACCAAGGAGAGGCACTCTGAATGTATGTACAGGACCATTGGTGCATCCATGGATAGGGGACATATACTGGAGGGAATTGCCATGTGCTCAGACTAGTCAGGACACGCCATGGATTAGTATAGGACTGGGTACTGTCCAGCCACCCCCAGGTTAGGCTGAGGCTTGGGGGTGGGCTGAGACTGGAGTGTGGGAAGTGTTTCCCTGGGCCTCAAATATGGAGGGGGCCTGTGCTGTTATCAGAAGAGGAGAACCAGAGAAGCTGATGACTGCTAGAGGTGCCTGGAACATAGAGGACCTCCAAAGCATGGCTTGTGTCTCTCCTGCTGATAGATATTTACACTTTCTTGCCTACGAGATGTCCATGAGGTCATTCAACCTAGAAAACTGAGGAGATGCTATGACTGCAGGGTGTCATGGTCCTGCCCCCTGCAGGGGACATCATCATGGGGCCCTTCATTCACAGTCAATTCATGCAGGGAGCAAGGCTGAGATCAGCTCATTACGTTCACGCTCATATCTAAAACTGGAGGACCATCTACTACCAGGAGAAGACTGAAGAGAAGGAGGATCTGGTGTGTCACATCTTTCACCCTCCACTCTGGCTGTGGTATGTCGCTTAGCATCCTCACATCTCATGCAGGTAATTAAACCTCCATGAGATGTCATGATGTCATTGGGGCTTAGGCTGCTGGAGCCCGGGGAAGAAGAGGCTACAGGGATCGGCCTAGCAGCCAGGAGGAACCGAAGATCAGATAAGCATATATTTTTTTTTAGTTTATTTGTTTGTTTGTTTGAGCCTCCTACACAAAATGAGCGGTTAACCCTTGCAGTGTGGAGATAGCCCCACTGCAAGGGTTAACTTTTTTACATTCCTGGAGTTCCTCGTTAAAGTCCAGTTAAAGTCACTGAACTAGATACAGCATGTTTGCCACAATCTAACAGGCCTGGTCAGACATGTGTCCTCTCCTCAACGCTATAAGTTTGTGGGAGAGCAGTTGTTATGAGGGGTGCAGTAGTTACTCATCTATGCAAGCACTGAGCACTTGAGAAGAAGAGCAGGAAGTGCATTTCCACTAGAAAAAAACATGTTATTTTAAAGTAGAATGAAACCTTTTTTTTGGGGGGGGCACATATCTACTGCTAGCAAGCAGTAGACATATTCAAAAACATTTAAAAAAAAAAAGTTACCAAAAAGTTATTACTTAATCGTGTCTTCGTCGCTCGCTCCCGTCCAATGATCTGAAGATAATCGAGCGGCCGTGAAAGATCATGGGGCGGGCGCATGTGCTGTAGAGAACTTCGACTGGGAGAAGAGGAGAGACGCGGGGTAAGTCAATGCAAGCAGACTGGTACTGCCACAGACACCATGAGACACAGAAGACACAGCAGTCAGCGCTGGAAGAAGAGGATGACCAGATCAAGAGGCATCATTTAAGGTAAGTCTTTAAAGCAGCATGGGGGGGGGGGGGGGGATTTGACTTTAATGTCTCTTTAAGGCTTTTACAAGCAAAAATCAGTTAAATATAATAACATATGATGATACAAGTCTACTAAAAGAAAAGTATGGGACTTAATTTGGGATTTAAATAATCATAAGTTGAGCTGCACTGCCGGCATGTATAAAATGCTTCCAAGGTCACAGAAGTTTGTTTCTCTAAAGTTTGTCACTGGATCAGCTTGTCACCCTGGCAAAATCCTTTTCTGAAACAGGATTCAGCAATGACAGCCTACATATCCTTCGCGTTAGAGGTTACCTTTACTTCGGAGACCAAAGACAGGATCTCCTTTGACAGTGGCTTTCTTTTCCAGACAGAAAAGGGCACAAATGGGAACGAATAAGAAATAGGCTGTGAAAATGATCCGTGGTTTATGCTGCACTTGCTGCTGAAATTTTGAATTTTGTTGAGCTGAGCAAACACTGCATACTGAACATATGAATCAAAATTTGTAACCAGGGTTTGTGAAATGTTACCCAGTTTATCTGCCATGTCGATCTGGCTAAGAGGCACTCAGCCATTTATTCAGTGAACCATGAATATAAAAAATGATGAATGAAATAATCTTTTAAATTTTTTATCATTTTTTCAAATGGCTTATGAAGATTATGTTGTCTTAAGACCATCAGGATCAGATAACTAACAAAGATGAATTGGGGATTAATCTTCAATTACTCTTCAGATTGCTGTTCCAGGACTTGTCCTGAATATCTATCAGACATCAGACGTGTCAAAGAAGAGCATCATGGCGGATGTGTTTATCAGATAAAATGAAATAAGAAATGGCTGTATCAATAGAATCCAAGTAGAAGATATAAAGGAATATTTTCTTATTTTTTACTGAAATAGGAAGTTAAACAGAATGCGTTACAAGCACATAACAACAAGGACAGTCTAACAAGACCGGTGGCTAGGGGAACATGCGGCCCTCTAGTCAAACTTGGTGATTTATGCTGTCTATGTGATAAATTATTTTGTTTAGAAATTTTTTTATTTTTACCTTTTTCCAAAGATGTTTTTGGTTATAGTAGAGAGGGATTAGATCTAAATCTGGAAAAGTTCTGCCTTGCTCATATTATATCCCTGGGAAGGGGTGTCCCTAGCATGCTACAGCACAGGGGGGGAACGTCAGGTGGATTGAGGGTGCAAAGTTTGGCCTCTAAATCAACTGGCTCGGCTCTGGCCGGCGTCCCTCCCAGTAATGTCACTGGTTGACAGTAGCTCAGCAGAACACAGGCCAAAACATCCCGCCCCGCTTTTGGCAATCAGTGACATCACTGGTTTAGTGGAGCTGAGCAGGACGCTGGCCAGAGCATCCCGAGTTGCTAAGAGCTGGGCATTGAGATGTGTTTGAGATTACATAGCTACCCTCCCAGCTCCTAGCAAAATGAAATGCTCTGGCTGGAAAGGAGGTGGCAGGCACACTGCAAACATTGTGTATGCTGCTCTGCCTGCTGCCTCCCCCCCCCCCCCGCGAGTGAGATGCGGCCACAGGAGTGCAGGGGTCAGGAGTACATAAGGCACAGAACGCAGTGGTCAGGAGTGTGTAGTGCAGAGTGCAGGGATAAGGAGTAAGTAAGACACATAGAGCAGGAGTCAGAAGTGCATTAAGCAGGGGTCAAGAGTGCGCAAGTGAGAGAGCACAGGGAGTAAGTGAGGCACAGAGTGCAGGGGGCAGGAGTGTGTGACACAATGAGTGCAACGGTCAGAATTGTGTAATGCACTAAGTGCAGGGGTCAGAAGTACAGAACGCATAGAATGCAAGGTTTAGAAGAGCATAACACATGCAGTGCATGGGTCAGGAGTACATAACACATAGGCCAGTGTACAGTGTAGAACAATTACCCCCTCCTCCTAGTACAGATCCTCCTTCATACAGATCCCCCAATTCCCACTGAGTGGAGCTCTTCCTGCCCTAAATCTCTCCAAGTACAGATCTCTCCGCACCCAAAATTCACCCCCAGTACAGATATCTTCCCCCAAATCTTTCAGTTTTACTTATACAAATGCTGACCTGCTGTTTAAGATCTTTCACACCAAGGATTTCCACTCCTGTCTGAGAAATAGAATTGTCTGTAAGTTTAGAGTCCATCAGTGTCCTGTTGTTCATTGCTTAAGCCCTAATGAAGGGGGATTCCTGACCCCTGAAATGTGTTGACTGTGCACATCTTCTTGACACCATTTGCAAAGCCAATAAAGGTTTTTTTTACTCGATTACCTGGCACTCTTTTGTTGTCTTCATTCACATGAATTTCTCATTCTGAGTCTTTCCTCCCTTCAAAGGGTCCCCATTTTTGTGAAGGGCTGCTTGAACTGAGCCATCAAGCCCAAATATTGCCTCTACTCGACTAGAGAAAGTTTGTGGTCCAGCATCTCATCCCCACTCACCCTTGGCAATAAAAACCTGACAGGGGTCCTAACTATTTCATACGCTATTATTATTATTATACAGGATTTATTTAGCGCTATAACAGTTTGTGCAGCACTTTACAATAGAGGGAAAACATTACAATCACAATACAATTCAAAACAAGATGGTAAGGAGGGCCCTGCCCCTGAGGGCTCACAATCTAAAAGGGGGGTGCAAGTGATACATGAGGAGGTAGGTGTGTGGGAATTAATTGTTTGAGAACGTGATGGTTGAGTGGTTAGGTTGAGGTGGGATAGGCTTCCCTGAAGGGATGAGTCCAAAGGAATCGCCTAAAGGCAGTCAGAGTGGGAGATAGACGCACAGGTTGGGGTAAAGAGTTCCAGAGGATGGGAGAGACTCTAGAGAAGTCCTTGGGGTGAGCATGAGAGGTGTTGACAAGGGAGCTAGAAAGCAGGAGGTCTTTGGAAGACCAGAGGGGGCGGTTAGGGTGATACTTTGAGACAAGGGCGGAGATATAGCCGGAGGGAAGAGTTGTGAATGGCTTTGTTTGTGGTTGTTAATATTTCAAATGTTATACTTTGGTTTAATGGAAGCCAGTGGAGGGATTGGCAGAGGGGGATGGAAGCCAGTGGAGGGATTGGCAGAGGGGGACGGGGGGGTGGAAGTCAGTGGAGGGATTGGCAGAGGGATACGGGGGGAGGGAAGCCAGTGGAGGGATTGGCAGAAGGGGACGGGGGTATGATAGGCTGAAGAGGGGATAGACTGTGTCCAAAACTATGAAAAGAAGTAAAGCAACCCATTACATTCACTGTAAGATTATCACACCCATCTAGATTTCCTACCGATTATTATAAGATGCCTTCACAGCAGAACTGTTAGCTGCGGCACATATCTTTGTGAGACATCATCCGCCGCACGTCTCGCAGGCCAGAGAGCAGATAACAGCCATGACTCACTGGCGTCACACAATATTTGTGATGCGACTCAGTATTCTGGGCTACATGGCACATTATATTTGTCCCTGTTAGCAGAAAATATCCCCAGAGCTCCACCTAATCAGTGCAACGCGCGCGCCTTGTGTCATAATAAAAGGACGAGCTGGAAAGGCACATTGCATTCCGGCGAATAAAATATCCGAGCCGGACGCAGGGAGGGCAGAAAAATATATCTGAGACGTTTTCTACAGCGGACAGCTTCATCTAGTAAATCTTACGCCTCCAATATGAGTTTATTTTGCCGTTGCAGAATGAGAACATTTTAGAGCCATAATGTGCTATAAATCTGTGGGATCTCTGCATTGATCACAAGACATTTAGACAGCTGCTATTAAGGCATTCATCAGTCCAGATTTTTCCACCATGGTCATTTGCAAGCGGTGCAGGAAATGTATTTAAGGAAAATAAAACTTTATCCAGGTAACAGTCTCCTCAGGAGATACCGGGAAATAAAATAACAAAAGAAGAACTTCAAGCCAAACTTGTTTTGAATAGAGTGGGAAAGGGATGGAACGATGGACAGGTTTTGCCTTTTTACGTCAAATGAGAGGGCCAAATCAGACGATAGGAGCCCAAATGTCTGATGACAACCACAGTACAAATACAGCCAATGAGTATTGGGGACCAAAACGTGGCATGGATATAGCTATCTCCTTGCCTCTTTCATCAGGAATGCAAAACTAAACAGATGTCCAGTCTATTAGAACATAATTCTGCTTCCAGCTGTCCGAGTCCTTCCATAGCCTTGCTTTCATTAGGCCCCGATGAAGAGGAAATAAGTTGGTTGTATTTGTATCCTGGTTGTCATCAGACATTTAAAGTGACACTAAACTTGTGAGTTAAATCTTAAAAATACATTCAAGTACCTTATCTATTAACAAAAATGTATCTTATTTGTGTATCACTCGGCGGTAGATCCTCAAATCATCTCTGAATTGGCGCTGACACTGTCCTTCCTTCTGGAGGGTGGCTACTTTTGTTCCCCATGGTCCTTGTGTGGCATTGGATTACTTGTACAAAACAAGCGTCGGCTTCACCGATGTGCATTTAGCTCTGCTTGCCCAAAGCAGGGCTAAATGTAAAAAAACAACTACCCACCTGGCACCTGGAACTGCATGTCCCAGGTGTCGGGAGATAGGACTTCCACACCCCTGCTGCCCCTCTACACCTTACTGCCCGAAAGGCCGGGCCTCGGTTGTCCTTGTGGGAAATCTGGCCCTGATTGCCTGGCAACATTTTTTTGCGCAAATATGAATTTCGAATGTAGTTGACTGTTTTCCTGGAGTTCAGCTTTAAATGAGCCTTCTGTACAAAACACCTAATAGATGGGTTTGTTTTTTTTTAATCATTTTTAAAGTCTGACAACACAATTTACTTGAGACGTACTGAATGCACATGTCAGATATAAGAATATTTATCATGAGAAGCAATTATGTCAAATGGCAATTTACCGTTTTCCAGCTTGACAAAATAGAGGGAACTGACTGAGAATTATATAGCATTTCACAAAGGTACCCGGTGTGCGAGCTTAATGAAGATTGACTTGTGCGTTCCAACTTTCCACATACAGTATTGACTGTATTAATAATGAGGTATCAGCAAGGCATGAAAATACTTTAAGAAATTCTCTTCTTCTAAAAAGCCAGGTAAACAGAACATAAAAGGGGCTTGATTTCAATTCATGCGTCAATGCAGTCTAATCAAGCCGTGTGTGCCACAATATCACAATGCTTTCTGCCTAAAGAAGAACTCCGAGCAAGGCTAGCTTATTTAATGAGCCCCCGTCCCTTGCTAAAATTGTTCAATAAAGACACAGGTGGTCCATCCAGTCCAACCAGTATGGACCATTAAAGAGAAATGAACCCTTGCAGTGCCTGGGTGGCCCTGAACTGCAAGGGTTAACTGCTCATTTTTGCCATTTAGGGTAAAAAAACAACATAGTTATACTCACTACGACCTCAGAGCCAGTAGCGCTTTCTCCAGCCTCCCTCCTTCTATGCTGCAGTGATGGTATGCCGTGCGTTGCCCCCATACACTGTATTGGACGTAATGACTTGAGGATCCTTAGACTGCTGCAGCGGAGGGGAGAGATGCTTCAGGGACCGGTCTGAGAGCCAGCAGGCTAGTAGGATCGGGTGAGTAAATCTTCTTTATTCCAGCCCCTAGCAATAAATTAGCACTTAACCCTTGCAGTGCGGGAGTATCCCTACTACAGGGGCTACCTTTTCTAAAACATGGAGTTCTTCTTTATACTATAAAAATAAAAAAAAACTACAGGGGAAGTTAAATAACATTTTGTCACTTTCTTCCCCAGCTTTCATAGGGCAAGGGTGACATCTTCCTGCCAACAAGATCCCTGGAATGCTGAGGATTCCAAATCTTGCGAGAGGTCGTTGTAGCAGAGTACAGGATCATCAGGAGCTGTGGCTTCTTCCGTTGATTAAACGCCAGGCACAGTTTATTGTTTTATTTTTGGTCAAGAACTAAAAAATAATTTGTATTTCTATATTACATTTCCATAAGTTCTATCCCACTCCTACTACCCATATCCATCTAGACGTTTGTAAACTTACTTAATGAAGATGCCCATAGGATGTACTTCCTCAATGCACTGACACACTTTCACTCTGTCAATATGCACTTCCTGAACATCTGAACAATGTAACATTATCATTGCTTGCTAGAAGCAATGCATGGTGGGAAATGTAGTCTTGAGCAATGGAGATTACATCACATCAAGCAGCAGGGAAAGAGACACAAAGCACACTGGGAATCCAGGAAGTTGGTAAGAATGATGGGCAGACAGAAGGCAGCACGCATGACTAAGGTAGTTCAGAGGTTCCCCTTTAACTAAAAGCACCACTTTATCATAGACACCCAATCCCAATCTTAACCAATGAATACTCTACACAAGGGATAGAGTTTAAATGGCCAAAGCAACCTTTTATTACAAACCTTATAAATAACATTTTATAAATGCATAAACAACAACAACCAATAACCGTACTGTATACAAATTGTTTGGTTTCGAGGTCCTTGAAGGCACTATAACTCTATGTACAGACCAGTATCTGCGGGCACATTTTATACATGAATGCCCCCAGCTGCCATACACCTCCTCCGGGATGTGATTAAATTTCCCGCAGACCCACATTGGTCCCTATTACCCAGTCATAACCATTTGACCTTACCCCCAAAGGAGGACACCCACACCACAGTTGGGTCCTCCCGTCAAGTTATCCAACCACAGACAAATGCCTTCAAGGATCCAAACCGCCAAGCCACAGCTGTGACAAACCATCCAACGACTACAGAACCCATACCAGGGCGGGCAGGTGGGAAGTTCATCTCTCTTCTGCTGGTCATCAACTGGACTGCTGGTCCTCCTTACTGATTATCCTCCAAAGCCCCTCCTGGAAGACCACTATCCTCCAATCCAGTAAGTCTCCCCAGGGCCGGACTTCCCACAAAGCCAACCAAGGCCCGGCCTAGGGCAGCAGGGAGCAGAGGGGCAGCAGGGGTGTGGACTTCCTATCTCCCGACATGCAGTTCTGGTCGCCGGGCAGGTAGTTATTTTCTACATTTAGCCCTGCTTTGGGCAAGCAGAGATAAATAAGTGTCCCTCCTCACAACACACCTGCATTGTGGGGTGAATGGGGCACAATTATTTTTCTATGGGCATGGCCCCTCGCGGTGACTGGCGTTGATCCGGTGTGGAAAAATCCCAGTCGCTGCTGTATGTGTGAACGGAGCAATAACGTTGAGGAGGAATGTTATGGCACAGGTACAATATTCTTCAGAGTGTTGCAAAGAAAGAACGAGGAAACAATAACATCATGTTTTTTAGATTTCGCCATTTTCATGTCAATTAGCCTGCAACAAATCTTCCAGAAAACAGAGCTTAGTAGAGATCTCTTTTAATTAAAATATTTGGTGGAAGGATCGATGCAGCAATCAGGTGGCCGCACTTCCAGCAAGATGGAGAAAGACAGCAGGAAGTCACACGGGTCGAGCGGAGCAGCTGCAGTACCCTTCTGATGTGCGTCTGAGATATGTGATGCCGTTTAATTACTCCAGAGCACCTGGAAAGGTGACATTACCTCCGCCACCCTCCATGTACGGATGACCGGAGTTCAGACGCTGACTGTCTGCCTATTATAGTGCAGTCATTGCTTCTCGCTAGGTTAAACGCTAACTGGCGTCAAAGATTACCAGCATCCACAAAGCATATCCTACTAGTCAGGAATGAAAGGAACACTCCCGTCTGCATTCAGAGCCAATCTACTTTTATGCATTACAGCAACACATGGTGAAACTCTACTGTGGTGTGCCGCCATTCATTTTAATGACAATTTAACGCATTGGTACAGTAGCAGGCAATGCACTCACACTGCAGCTCACAACCACGAAAGTGCCATGTATTGCAGTATGTTGCATGTTAAAAAAAAGGGTCATGACTGATATTTAGGGACATTTTGCTTCATTTCCTGTCTCGGTGACACTAGGACAAGAAATAAGAGGGCGTAGCTGTCACCAGGGTGGGAAGACACAGAACAATAAAAATCTGCAAGTTGCTTTAACCCTTACCCAATCTGCTAAATAAAAGTGCCTTGTTTTTGTCTCTGTCTCCATCAGAGAGATATGGACTCACTTTCTGTCCTTGTGAAACCCCAGCAAGCATAAACCCGAACACTAAAATGCCATGCAATTTCAAAAGTAATTTTTAATATATATGGGGTGCCATAATGCAAGGCATGTCAGCGTGTGCATTAAAGCTGAGCTTCAGTAAAAGCAAGTATTGTCTAAATGCAAGAGTCATGTGTATGCTTACCTGAATCTTAGTGAGCTTTGTGTATTTCTTACAGATCTGTGCCGTAATCCTGTGTGAGACTTGGAGCTATCTGTATTAAAGACCAGTCACTGCTGCTGTCTCTCCTTGTGCAGGGTGACTGGTCTTGTCTCTGCCCCCTCCTATAGTTTTCTACAGGCAACCTGTATGGGTGGAGCTTCTTTGCTGCTCCCACAACCCTGCTCTCTGCACAGGCTATGTGCAGCACAGTGATGATCTCACTGCTAATTTTGCATGGTAATATCTTGTTTTGCAAAGACATTTGGTGGATTTATATCCTTTGTGGTCATTTAGCAATATATCTAAATTAACTTTTTGTCTGGAGTTCGGCTTTAACACAACAGACCTTAATAGGAGGACATATTTCTACTTTAACTGACGCATTCTGTTGCTTACAAATTTGTCCTAGCAGTTTAGGTTTCAGTGACCTTTGGGCACAAAAGTGCTAAACGACTTGAGGCAGTGTCCCACGGGTGATGCATGTTGCCTAATCAAGGCTCCAGCCTTTGGGATAACTCTCCCTTGACGTACATGACGTACCCAAATGTTATTGGGAACCCTAACACTCACTTATAGAGACCCCATAATGGTTTACTCCTACAGAAAGGGTCATAGTTTTTCTATACTCATAACAGATTTTTTTAAATTTTGTTTTATCTGGTGCTTTGCAGCGTTCTCCCTTAAATGCACTGGCAGGAAAACATTCAGAGATTGAACTTAATGATTAAATTAATAGAGTCCAGGTTGAAAGGAAAATCCTATGCTTTGCATTTTGTTGAATTCAGCAGAGTTAAACATACTTGGAATCCAGATCAAAGCCGTCTTTGATTTATTTGAAAGTCATAAATGAACCATTTCCAGTTTTTGAACCCCTAAAGTTTGTTTGCTGTGTGTTAGCATTCCATTTCCGAGTCTCCAAAAGGAATACTCGATTTGGTAAGAAAAAGGAAAATGAAAAAAAACCCAGCAAAGATATTTCGGAGGAATTCGGACTTGTGTGGCCTTCTACATAATGTATTACAAAAATCTACAGCTGCAGAGACTGGAGGCATTCGGA
>NW_017306379.1:1897273-1900103 GCF_000935625.1 Nanorana parkeri
CTCAGTGTGATGGTCAGCATTAGGGATGAGCTCAGGTTTGAACTGAACAAGGAAGTGCAATAGGCACTTCCACCCAATCGGCTGTGGGCTGAGGTAGGATGCTTGTGCAGGTGTCATTTACCTTATATGGCCTCATATCCAAATTAGGTAAATGTAATTTTCCAAACAAGGCATGTAGCCATATAAGGTAAATGACATCACTGCATCCCGCCCCTTCGCTTATGGCAAGCTGCAGACGGGGAATTCCCAGTCGTCAGCTGATTGGAAAGCACAGAAGGAGCTACCTCGTTATGGCCACTAGATGGAGCTGAAAAGCACTGGGATCCCTACTCTCCTTGGCTCCAACTAGTGCCCATAATGTGGGGTGAATCTACAACACAGACATTTGCAGAGTGAACAGCTCTGCAAACGTTTTATAAATGCACCCCTTCACCTGAAACCTAACCTTTATTTCCAAACCCAAGTTCTAGACAGAACCCTAACATTTAAACTTGGCCCCCTAATAAAAAAAAGAAGCTAAAGAAGAGCCTCCATAGTGTAAAAATGGCTTTAATGTTAATAAAAGCAACTGAAATGTACTCACAAATGACCAATGGTAACAGGCTTGTAGAGATAATATCCCTAGAAAACTGGGGATGGACGAACAGATGAGGCTAAGTCCTTCTTGCTGCACGTCTTCCACCGGGTTGACACGTTTCTGGGGCCAAACCCCTTTCGTCAGAACATCTTTCCCTCTTTCCACAAGGACGGTTCTAGTTGGCGCCAGTGCTTATTTTCTCTTAGACCCCTAATGTCTGACCATAACACTAACCCTAAACAAATCCCTAAACAAATCCCTAACCATTGAAAGAGAATGCTTATCTTGTGCTGAGATTCCACATTGCTGAAGTCACCACTAAAAACCATTTACTTGTAAATAGCATGCCCAGAGAGTCTATGGGGGCAATTTATAATCCATTTGCACAGCGAAACAGCTATGCAACTGAGATCTGCAGCGCATGATGTCGACTAGATGGAGCCAACGCTATTCACCTTATATTGCCACATAATCATATTAGGTAAATGTAATTTACCAAATATAGGCATGTAGCCATATAAGGTCAATTAAGTCACTGCAGCCTGCCCCTTTGCTTATGTCAAGCTGCGGGCGGAGAATTCCCCATCCGCAACTGACTGGACAGCACTAAGGATCATCCTCATTATGGCTACTAAATGGACCTGAGAAGCATGGGATTTCCTATGCTCCTCAGCTCCATCTAGTGCCCATAATGCAGTGAGAATCTACAACACAGACATTCACAGAGCGCTGGAAGAGGCCAAGACCACAACATAGAGATTGGCAGCGAGTTCACAGGCCCCTCAAAGTGTCTCCTAGGCCTGACGCTGAGATGGGAGCATGGATGTGGCAAAAGCTGAGTGTACATGAGGCCAGTGAGGAACAAAGTCTGGGATTGTCAGTGAAAAAAAAATTAAAATAGCCAAAAACCTTTTGAATGTAGCAAAGTAAATAGCGGGGAGAGAGAATGCAACATTCAGCTAGGTCTGTGCCAGTTGTCTCATGAGAGGCCATGCCAGCTGCCTTGTCAGTGATCTTACAGTAGGTCTGTGTTCTAATACTGTTCCTGTGAGCATGTTTTACCCTGAGAGGTTATCTCTGTTCTGTTTATTCTCCAGCTACAAAGAGCTTTGCTTGTCAATCATCTACTTTCTGCAGTAAAAGAACTGTCACAATTTTAAAGTCCACCCGCAGGGCAGACATGATGGGCTGGCATGGCTGACTCCAACAAGGGTGATGTTAAAGGTAACTATTGATGAACCAGACATAGATAAGATGTTGGTTATGGTTCTTTTATTGATGTAAGGGAACTTCACTCCCAGCAAGATGGACAGGCGATGCAACTCCCAGTCAGTTCAATAGAAGCACATTCTGTGTATAGTCTAGAAACTACTGGCAGGTCGAACCTTTTTCCTGCCTGGGTCAATACAAAGGTCTTTCAGCTAAGCTGTGCAGTAATGCCCATCAACTCCAGACTATGGGTGGGTTACGGCCTATTTCAGTTACTAGCAGGCTCTCTCATTCAGTGCAGGATATTTGCAACCACTATATGCCCAATGGCCATGCTGTAGTGCCACAACCAGCTTGGTTGCCTGGAGGCCATTTTCTACTGAACTCCCGCTAGTTCTGGTCCTCTGAGCTCCTCCACAGAATGTCAAACCCCAACAATGCCTCCACACACCCAACCATACCCAGCCTACAGATCCATCTCCCACAGTCTTCCTCATACTAATCCACTTAACTCCCATGGAATGAGCTGTGTGGTAGATTTTTTATACACTGTGACTCCATGATGGTGTGCAATTGTATGTCTATTATCATCAGACAGCAGATTTGAGGTCTCCTCGAGAAAAAGTGACCCTGTCAGCTTAAAAAATGTTTTGATTAAAGTTCCTGCAAGAGAAGAGGTAGTATAGTATACTCACCTGCCTGACAGCCTGTGTCTTCTACCTTCCCTCTAATCCAGCTCTGCAGTTTCCACAAGTGTCTTCAGCACTCAACACTTTATAGGACAGTTGGATGCCTGTGTCCCCCTTGTTGGATTCAGCACTCAACACCTTGTTGGACAGTTGGATGCTGGGATTCAATCCCCGGACCCCTACGTTACTGCTAAGTCCCGTAATGGCAAAGCTGGATTATGAAATCACTTTAAATTGTCAGAAAAAGGATCATTGAAAAAAAAAAGGAAATAAACCCGGGGCCATTTCAGAATTCACTGTTTATTTAGGCTTGGAGTGTTTGTTAGATCTAGATTCAGTAATTACAAAATAAGCC